>NC_041384.1:483244042-483302868 GCF_002162155.2 Triticum dicoccoides | reverse complement strand
GCTGGAGGAGCTGGGCCAGGCAGGTAAGTCAGGTAAGTGGCTGGGCTTCTCTCCTTTTTAATTTTTCTGTTCTGTTTTATTTTTTTCTTCTGCTTTGTTTTATTTAATTTCGTTTTGCCACTGTTTTGAATTTAAAAATAATTCAAACAATGCCAAAAGCTCCTCTGAATATTTTTATTTTGCTAGATGGACTTTTCCAAAAGCTCATAAAATATTTCAGGGGTATTTGAAATTATATTCTAATTATATGAATATAATTCAAATTCAAATAGCTAATGAATTAAATTCAAAGTCCCAAGAATAAATCCTTAAAAATGTTCAATATTTTGGTTGGGACCAGAACCCTTGCCAAAAATTATCAAACATTTAAGAAGAGCATTTTGGAACAATGAATGAGATTTTTAGGGTTTTTGCCCTTCTTTTATTTAAATTTTGAGGCTTCCAAATTTCCTCAGTTCAAGTTTTCAGAAATTTAGACATGATGCAAACATGAAGCTAGCCTAGAGCATTACCAGAAGCTAGGGATGTGACACCGAGAGGGTCAATTAAGGATCCCAATGCATGGTAGTAGCCGATTCTTAAAATCTCACATACAGATCTCAGTTCTTAGGGACGGTCTCAATGAAACAATCCACCATGTACTCCTATATGGCCTCTCATCGATACCTTTACCAAGTCATGTTCAACACATCCCTCACATTACCGACATAATCCTTTCACTCTAGCCCATCACCCAGATGAACCAGACCTGACACAACTCTAAGCGTAGCAGGCATAGCAAGGTAGGACTCACATACATGGCTCAACCAACTCCTACACATGCTAGTGGGTTTCATCTAGTTACCGTGGCAATGACAGGTCATGCAGAGGATAAGGGTTCAACTACCGTAGCACACAGCAGTTTGAATCGCGTTGTCTTAATGCATTAAACAAGAGCAGAAGCGAGAACATGGGTTTGTGTCGAAATGATCAATGGTTTGCTTGCCTGTTGTAGTGGTAGTAGGGTACTGCCCTTCAGACGGATACTCGGGGTTATCCTCGAAGGCAGAACCTACCACGAAAGACACACCGAACATAATCAACACATGGCAATATGCAACAATATGATGCATGCTATGACATGGAAAAATGAATGTGTCTTGGCCTAATGCAAGCTAAAACAGAAAGGTATGAACCCATTTGAATCAAAGATTCAAATGATAGCTCATTTAACTTAGCCTTATTAGTGCATCATCTTATATTGCTTAAACAGCAAGGTTATCTTGTTTTGTCATGCATGAAACCATTACAGATGGATAGATTGAATTTTTTGATCATTTTTCATATATAAATCTTTGCATTTGGAGCTATGGTTGATTTTCTATGATTTTTAGTAGTTTTGGCTATTTTCTGGAATTTCCTATTAAATAATAAATCCAGTAATTGAATTAATGCGTCAGCATGACATAGGTGTGACATCAGCGGGTCAACTGGGTCGGCCAGGTCAAACCTGACTGGTGGGCCCTGTCTGTCAGTGACTCAGCTAATTAACATAATCAAATTAACACTAATTAGCTGTCAGTGGGGACTGGGCCCACATGTCAGTGACTAAACTAATTAAAATTAGTTAAAACTAATCCTAAACTAATTTGCACACCGGCCCCACCTGTCATAGACTCAGGGGGGTCAACCTGGGCCCACACGGGGTCAAACAGGGTCAACTCGCCGGCGTCTAGCCGCCGGCGAGGCCAGACGCGGCGGAGCAACGTGGGATTTGCACTCCGGCGACCAAAAGGACGGCGGAGACTATCTACGTGATGCGGGGAGGAAGCCGCGTCGAGTGGTGGCAGTGGGTGGAGCTGGGGTGGCCGGAAACGTCGTCGGCGACGAGTTTGGCGGCGACCGGAGCTCGGGTGAGGATGAACTAGTCGTTAGGGGGCACGGGGAGGCGCGAGGTTTGGTGCGTTGAGCTCCTGGAGGTGCGGTAGGACTAGTGGACAGGGTGGCGTGGCCATTGGGTGGCCGAAGCCTCGTCGGCGATGAGCTCCACGGCGGTGCGTGCGGGTGATCTACATGCAGTTGCTATGGGGCTCGAGAGAGAGAACGGAGAGGGTGGGGAGGTGGCTGAGGTCAGGGGGGTCTCGTCGAGGCAGTCGGAGAGGTCGGGGATGAGCTGATGCGGCGGGGCGGCGAAAGGGATCTCCGGTGGTCGGAGTTGAGGGCGAGCTCGGTGCAGCGCCTCTGGGGCGAGCGAGCGCTCGGGGCTCGACCCACTCGATGTAATCGACGACGGCGGAGCTCGTGGACACGATGACGTGGCGCGAGGACGACGGAGGGCACGGCTACGACAACGGTGCGGCGACAGTGGCGTCGGCCATGGTAGGGAACGGCGATGGGAGAGAGACAGGGGGGAATGGCGTGTCCAGGGGCTTCGGGGTGCGACGTGGAGGCGTCCAGGCGTCCAGGGCGCGGGCGGAAAGCAGGTGACGTCGTGGCGAGCTCGGGCACGCCGGCGTCACCTCCCTGCCTGCATGGCGGGGAAGAAGCAGCTGGCTGGCGCGGGCCAGCACAGTGCTGGGCCGCCAGGTGGGCCGGCTGGTGAGTTAGCTGGGCTGCGCCATGTAAGTTTCTCTCTCTCTCTCTCTCTCTCTCTCTCTCTCTCTCTTTTCTATTTTTCTTATTTATTCTATTATTTCTGTAGCTTCAGGGCTTTATTAAAAATGCCAGGGCATTTCCATAAATCATAAAATTAATCATGGCTACTGCTTAGAATATATCCAACAGCAAACATTTTAGTTTATGATTATTTGAGCATCTTAAATATTTTATAGCATTTAAATGCCCAAACGCAAATACCATAAGGATTAATCCAATGACCTTAGATGTCCTAGAAAAATGTGCACCATTTTTGTCAAAGGTTTTAACCCAAAGCAAAAAGGGTGGGCTTTTTAGAAGGGCATTTCAGATTCATTGAAAAAGTTTTTAGTAAACCCTAGTTGTTCCAGGAGGGGTGCTGGGGGTTCTGTCTTCCCCATTTCAAATTTAAGAGGAATTTAAACATGATGCACACTCTAATGCTTGAACTAGTTAGGGTGTGACACAGACGCCGGAGGAGGCTGCCCTGGCAGCATACCAGGCGGCGTTCGAGTGGGCTGACACTGCTCCAGTCTTCATCGACCTCACCGACAACGGCGACGTCTATGACAAGGGCAAGAGCAAGGCCAACGACGTCTAGGGCAACGTGTTGGGCGGCAGCAGGCGGGCGCAGACTTTTTGTAATTTTTTATTTAATGTTTATTGGATTTAGGTGGACTTTGGCCGGCGTTTGACCGGCCACTTTATGTTTAATTATGTTTATTTATGTTTATTTCGTGTAACTTATTTTTTTTCATGGTGGCACATTTGGGTCGGCTCCCCGTTGGACGGTCAAGCCGACCATTTTAAAATGCGGACGCGCACGTCCGCCTGGCCGACCCAAACGGACAAAAAGCGGACAAAGCACGCGTCCGTTTGGGTCGCCCCGTTAGAGTTGCTCTTATGTATTTAGTAATAGATCCGAACGGTTCTTCTACTAGCTAATCATGCATATAATTTCACTTCGAGTTTGTTTCATCGATGGAGCGCATGCGTTGAGAAAGATTACATGCATGCATGCAACTAAAAAACGAAAGCAGATGATGTCATCAAATATTCTTTCTAGTTTGAAACTTTAAAATCTTTTATAGCTCAAACCATCGCTCCAATTGAAAATCCGTTTTCACATGAAAAATTTGTCGCAACGAGATCTTCGAAACTAGATCCCATGTTGGTATGTTTCGATAACTTTTTTCAGATGAAAAGTTACCACACCAGAACTATGTAAACTATCACGCCATCAGTAGGTAAGTTATCATATTGTTTACACTGAAGTTATCAGGATATGTTTCAACTACTTTTCTCGTCTAGGTCGAAAGATACTACAAAATTGCAAGTAAATTATCAAGTCCGCAATATCACCGTCTGGGTCAGAAGGTGAAAGTGCAACTATCCCTGGGTGGTTTTGGTAATTCCTAACAACATATAGCTCATTGAGCTAATGCTATTCCAAGATAAATATTTCAGAAAAGCTCAATGTTTGGCATGTCATGGATTAGAAAGTGGACCCTTCAAAATGCTGAGGACAAAGGATTGTCTCAAGCTCAAAGCACAAGACTCTACATTTTTTATTTTAGTGATCCAAGATCACATTGAGTCTATAGGAAAAGCTAATACTATTAAGAAGGGATGAGGTGTTGCTTAATGAGAATCTTGCTCAAAATGTTAGTGGTATGCTCCAAAACCCTCCACTACTTTCTCACTTCCACATACATCCTAAACCAAAAAGTCCAACTCGGCCCCACCGAAGTTTCTCATCCGGAGCTACCGAGTTCAGTTGACATAGCCACTGCCAGAAACCCTAATCAATTCGGCCTCACCAATAGGGATGTCGGTCTCACCGAGGTGGGGTTGCAAACTCTCTGTTTCCCTTCGTAACGTTTCGGTCTAACCGAGATGAGCGATCGGTCCCACCGAGATTGCAATGCAAACTCTCTGTTTCCTTTTCGTAACATTTCGGTCCAACCGAAAGAGCGAATCGGTCCCACCGAGTTTGCCAGACCAACTTTCTGTTTGGCTATTACCAAAATCGGTCTCACCGACTTTGTGTAGTCGGTCTCACCGAGATTACATTATGCCCTAACCCTAATGACATCGGTCCCACCGAGAATCCTAACATTCACATTTTGAACTAAATCGGTCCCACCGAGTTTATTGATTCGGTCCCACCGAGTTTGATGATTTCTGTGTAACAGTTAGATTTTGTGTGGAGGCTATATATATCCCTCCACCCACTCTTCATTCGTGAAGAGAGCCATCAGAATATGCCTACACTTCCAATACACATTTTTTGAGAGAGAACCACCTACACTTGTGTTGAGGTCAAGATATTCCATTCCAACCACATAAATCTTGATCTCTAGCCTTCCCCAAGTTGCTTTCCACTCAAACCTTCTTTCTACCAAATCCAATCCTATGAGAGAGAGTTGACTGTTGGGGAGACTATCATTTGAAGCACAAGAGCAAGGAGTTCATCATCAACACACCATTTGTTACTTCTTGGAGAGTGGTGTCTCCTAGATTGGCTAGGTATCACTTGGGAGCCTCCGACAAGATTGTGGAGTTGAACGAAGGAGTTTGTAAGGGCAAGGAGGTCGCCTACTTCATGAAGATCTACCCTAGTGAGGCAAGTCCTTCGTGAGCGACGACCATGGTGGGATAGACAAGGTTGCTTCTTCGTGGGTGGAGCCTTCCATGGACTCGCGCGACCGTTACCCTTCGTGGGTTGAAGTCTCCATCAATGTGGATGTACGATAGCACCACCTATCGTAACCATGCCAAAAATCTCCGTGTAAAACATTGTGTTTGCTCCCTCAAACTCATCCCTTTACCTTCATATGCAATTGTTTTACATTCCGCTGCTATACTCTTAGAATTGCATGTGTAGGTTGATTACTTGTTTGTGCTAAGCTGCTAAAATCTGCCAAGAACTAAAATTGGGAAAATGCTAGATTTTATTTGGTCAAGTAGTCTAATCACCCCCCTCTAGACATACTTCCGATCCTACAAGTGGTATCAGAGCTTTGGTCTCCATTTGCTTTGATTTCCATAGCTTTTGGTGGTCATAGCCTTGATTTCACAACCTAGGAGAGTATGGCGTATAGCGAGGGAAATTACCACTGTAGAGGTCCTTACTTTGATGGTACTAATTTTGCTAGTTGGAGGCATAAGATGAAAATGCATATTCTTGGACATAACCCCGCCGTTTGGGCTATTGTGTGTGTTGGCTTGCAAGGTGAATTCTTTGATGGGAGAGAACCGAACCGTAAAGCTACCGCGGAAGAGTTGAAGATGCTACAATACAATGCTCAAGCTTGTGATATTCTCTTCAACGGATTGTGCCCTGAAGAATTCAACAAAATCAGCCGTCTTGAGAATGCAAAGGAAATTTGGGATACTTTGATTGATATGCACGAAGGTACCGACTCCATTAAAGAATCCAAATTGGATGTGCTTCAAAGTCAACTTGACAAGTTCAAAATGAAGGATGGTGAAGGTGTCGCTGAAATGTACTCTAGGATTGCTCTCATCACAAATGAGATTGCCGGCTTAGGAAGTGAAGAGATGACCGACAAATTCATCATCAAGAAGATCCTAAGAGCCTTGGATGGAAAATATGATACCGTGTGCACATTGATCCAAATGATGCCCAACTACAAAGATCTCAAGCCAACGGAAGTCATTGGAAGAATTGTTGCTCATGAGATGTCACTCAAGGACAAGGAGGAGCTTCACAACAAGTCAAGTGGTGCTTACAAAGCCTCATGTGATACCCCCACATCTTCAAGTGAGAAACAAATCTTCAATGAAGAATTGAGCTTAATGGTGAAGAACTTCAACAAGTTCTACAAGAATATAAGCAAAGAAAGAAACTCCAAGTCAAGGTCCTACAATGACAAAAGATCTTCTAGTCGTGAGCGTAATTGCTATAATTTTGGAAGACCCGGACACTACTCCAATGAGTGTACGACCACCTACAAAAGAAGAGAAGATTCTCCCAAAAGAAGGAGTAGAAGAGAAGAATCACCACCAAGAGAAAGGAGGAGTAGAGATGATCGTTATGAACGGAGACCCTCTCAGAGAAGCAAGGATTCGGAAAGAAAAGAAAAGTCATCAAGGACCTACACAAAAAGAAGACATCAAGGTCATGTTGGTGAATGGGTATCCGGCTCCGACTCCGACGATCACTCCGAAAGAAGTTATCACTCCGACTCCGATTATACTCAAGATGAAGGTGTTGCCGGACTAGCACTTGTGACAACCAACTCCTACGACATATTTGACTCACCAAACGAAGGAATTGGGAGATGATTCATGGCCAAAGGTACAAAGGTAACACACCCCGAGTATGTTGATTTCAATAGTGATGAAGATGATTTGCTAGGAGATGATGATTTACTTGTTGATAACTCTAGTGATGAAAACTATGATGAGCATGCTATTAATCGTGATAATCAAGATAAAACAAATGATGATGATAAGAAGGAGATTGAGCGTCAAACTAAAGAACTAAACACTCTTAAGTTAGCTCATGAAACTACCTTGGAAAATCATCGAGAACTTTTAAAGACTCATGATAAGCTACACTTTGAAAAGCTCAGCCTTGAGCAAGAGCATGAGTTTTTAAAGGCAATCAATGATGATCTTTGCAAGAAAAGTTCTTCTTACATTGCCAAGCGTTTACTCTTGTCTACTTACATGCCACAAGTTAAATCTAACAACAAGAGCAAGAAAGATTCTTCATCTAGTAGTAACAATAATCATGCTAAATCCAATGTTGTTGCTTCTAGTAGTTCTCTTGATTCAACTAATGATTCTCTTAGCCAAGTTACACTTGAGCAAGAAAATAGCTTATTGAAGGGAATCATAGAGAAAGATGTTTACAAGAGTCTTGCCGGAAGTAAGCAATTTGAGGAAATTGTGCGCAAGCAAGAAAGACACCGGAAGAATCAAGGTGTTGGTTTTGAACGAAAGTTCAATGCCAATGGAGTTGAGTGGGAAGAAGATCAGTACCCCAAGACGAAGTTTGTTCCTCAACAAGAGAAGTATGATCCTACTTCCTTCAAAGGAACACAAGCTCAAGATGATCTTCCACCACAAGACCACAAGCAAAAAGGCAAGGACAAGCTTCAAGAGGAAATTGATGCATTTGAAGAAGCACCTAAGGCCTTGGTCAAGTGGATTCCCAAGACTAAATCAAGTTCCACTTCATCAAGTACAACTACGACTCCAAGGGTTCCCATCAAGATGGTGTGGATCCAGAAGAAGAACTAGAGAGTTCCTGAGGATGACTCCGCCAACATACTTCACTCTTATCATTCTGGCAAGGACAAGTGTAAACTACTTCCGTATCTTGCACTAGTTCAAGGAGTCACAAACCCTCTTGTTGGTAAGACAAGGGACAAGGTAACTTAATGATTTCATGGACATCATCTTGTGCATACGTCACTCTATGTCTATGGATATCCTTGTTTGTTCCTTGTGGGACTAACCCCTGTAGGTATTGAAAGTGCAACTCACTCCAAAGGATTGCTCCAAATGATCTACATCAACATTGAGCATCTACATCTTCAACACCTACATGAAGTCGTCATTGACAAAACCCAAGGTTAGTTCATTCCCTTTAGGGGGAATATCACATCTAGGGGGAGCTTTACTCAAATCTTTGAGCTAAAGAAACTCTAATGGTGTGAACACAACAATGCTTTATGTAAAAGTGGTAACCCCACTTGTGCTTAAACGATGAGTATAACCTATGATCAAATGTTCTCATTTGACTCCTAAGTCAATATACTCATATATAGATGACCTAGTCATCACCAATTGCCTGATAGATGCTAGAATGTTTGTGCATGCTTTGTCACATATTTCATTTGCCACTTTATTGTGTGAGCATGTTGATTGCATATTTTACTCATTCAAGGACATCCATTTGTTGCTTTGATTGTTTGGCTCTTTCTCTTTTTGCCAAATGGATGGACAAGAATGCCTAAGAACACCCTCTAGCTATCTATGATTTTCTCATCTCAAACTATATTCATGCTACATCACAAAGTTTGATCAAGTCAGATTTGGACCACTCTGTGTGAGGAGCACTCGGAGATCCCGATTCGTCATAGACTTAAACCCCCAAAACCTCTTTGTGCATCTCGGTCTGACCGATTCATCCTTTTCGGTCCTACCGAGTCACCAAGTTGATCTAGGGGTTTCAATCTTGGTGCAACCGATTAGAATTTTCGGTCACACCGAGTTGCAGTAACTGCTTGCAGTTTTGCATCTCGGTGCCACCGAGTCGTTCCACTCGGTCAGACCGACAGGGCCAGGTTATATATACCGCCGGGTCAAATTTTGGAAATTTCTCCGAACCCCTTCGCCCGCGCGTAACCTGCTCTGCCTCCTCTGGTCTCCGGATCGTCCTCTCATCGCCTGCGACCTCCCACCGCTGGTCTCCGCCACCGTCAACGGAAATCTTCACCGTCGTTGCCGCCGTAGCAAGTTCGTCACCGAACTAGGGTACGAACTTGATCATTGTGCTAATCCTTCACTCCAATTCTTAGCACATTGCTTTGCCATGTTTCTTGCCATGATTGAAATCATCCTGTCCAGCAAAAATGTCCCGTAGATTAGTTTTGATTTGAAAATTTAGGGTTAGGTCTCCGCCGAATTCATCTCGGACCGACCGAGTTGTAGAAATCGGTCTCACCGATTTTGGCTTAGGCCAGAGCACACGCATTTTCGGTCAACCGAAAATTGCAAATCGGTGTGACCGAGTTCGATTCTCTATGAAACCCTAGCAGTCTCGGTACCACCAAACTGTGACTCGGTCTAACCGAGTTCACTAGTTCAGGTTCCAAAAGCTGCTTCAGTGTCACCGAGTTTACAAATCGGTAGATCCGAAATGCTTTCTGTTAAGAACTAAAACTAAGTTTTTAAGTCATCTGTTTTGCAAAAACTCCTGTACTTTGTGATGCTCATCTACTCTACCTCATCTATAACCTATTCACAGGGTCTGCTGACAGTGTGCTTGCAAGATGTCTGACCAAAGTGAAAGCCAGAACAAGTCAGAGGAACAGGTTTAGTTAAGTGAGGGCACTAGTCCCTCTAGTAGCTATGAGGAAGGTAGCATGAGCACTCCAAGCAATCTGCCAAAGGCTGCTACCAGAACAAGGAAGAAGAGGACTTCTGACTCTGAAGATGAAGACTATGTGGATGTTAAAGATGAAGCCACTTCAAAGAAGAAAGTGCTGAAGAAAGAGTATGGCTCACCTGCTACAGTCAAGCCTGGGTTGCACAAGAAGGCACCAGCAAAGAGAGTCTCCATGTCTAAAGCCAGAGCATCCACTGCTGAAACCTCCAAGCTATCTGAAGAGGCAGTTGGAGAAGGCAAGAAAAGGAAGGAAAGGGTCAAGAAGACCACTGCCAGAGTGCTTGGCAGATCATCAATTATGAGAGATGATGATGATGAAGAGGAAGAGGATGCTGCACCAGCACCCAAAGCTCAAAAGCTCATGGGAGATGCGATAAGATCATGGGTTGCTCTATCTAAGCCCAAAACTGCTCCCAAGACAGCTGCTCCAGCTCCAAAGCCAAAACCCAAGAGGAGCACCAGGAACATCCCTGCTGAGGATAAGAACAAGGCCCGAGTGCCTCAAGCTGCTGAAGAAGAATAGGAAGATGATTCTGTTGTTTTGAGGAAGCTGAAGCCAAAGATCCCTGACCACACTGATGCTCACCCAGTTGCAGAAAACATGAAAATCAAGAAGGATGCAGGATTGAGACTATGGAGATAGTCTGATCCATATGCTATCAGGAGAAGAACTGTTGTGGACTACAAGTTTCACACCAAGGAACAACAAGATTTCTATGAGATAGTGTTGCTTGACAAGTAGCCCATTGTGTGTGATATGAGATGGGTTGACTGGGAATTCATCAAGAAGAATGAGGATCACTTCCCTGGAGTACTTGATAGCTTTAAGGCATGTGGAGTTGATGAGTTTGTGGCTCAGAAGTTCACCAAGTGGAATGATGAGCTCATTATGTAATTTTGCTCTACTACACACTTCTATCCAGATGGAAGGATTGTGTGGATGTCTAAGGGTACTAGGTACCAGTCTACAATTGAAGAATGGGCCAAACTTATAAATGCTCCCGAGGAACATGAGGATGACTTGGACATTTATGCAGAGAAGAAGAAAGACCACAACTCTATGGCCGATATGTACAAGGAGATCACATATGCTGCCTTGGATACACATAAGGTTGGATCTATCCATTACATGTTGTCTGGTCTGCCAACAATCAACTGGATATTAAGGCACACTCTGCTACCCAAGTCAGGTGATCACAAGATGATCAGAGGACATGCTATAAACTTGCTGCACATATTTGATGTCCCACAAAAGTTCAAGGTCATGAGTCTGATTGTGGAAACAATCAAGAGGACTGCAGCTGATCAGAAGAGAAGTTGTGGGTATGCCCCACATATTCAGGAGCTCATTAACTCAAAAATGGACACAGGCACATATCTTTTGGACAAGGAGCACCTGCCCATCTATCCTGAATTTGAAGACAACATTGTGGTGATGGATGAAAATGAACCATCTTCAGCTCAAGCACATGAGAAGAGAGAGAAGGCAGGGGCAGAAAAGGCTGCAAAGATGCCAACAGTTGAGGAGGCATCTCAGGTATTCTTGAAGACCAAGCAAGACCAGCTTGGATATATGATTCAATCCACCCTGAGGATTGAGAAGGGCTTGGCCACCCTGACCAAGAACCAGGAGAGCCTAGAGAGGATTGTTGAGCAAAAGTTCTATGATCTAGATATCAAGGTAACTGAGATCCAATTTGCAGTTAAGCAGCTACAGGAGGAAGCAGAGGAGAGGAAGGGCAAGTCCGCTACTGATGCTTTCAAGCGAGTGCCACGAGGTCCAAGGTCTGTTGTAGTGCATGTGACAGATACTCGAGCTTCAGTGTCAGCACCAGCAACCACAGCTCCAGTGCCACCTCCAGCACCCACTCCATCTGCTCCAACTACTTCATCGGAAGCTTTCGTCCTTGGAGTCCTATCTACTCCACCTCCCGAAGATCAAGCCTGAGATTCGTTTTAGCACTATGCATTTTCTAACTTTTTGGTAACTTGTTGCCAAAGGGGGAGAAAAATGTATAAATCAAAGGCTTCGAGAGAGAGAGAGAGAGAGAGAGAGAGAGAGTGTTGGTTTTTATCGCTCTTTGCACTTATTTGGTTTGGTTTGAAACTTTATTGCGTGCTTGTGTGATACTACTTTGTGTCCTTGTGAGATACTTACTTGGTCAAGTGTTTGATCATATGCTACCCTTAATGCTTGTTGGATAATGCTATCTTTCATATCCAACTATGATAATTCACTTTGATTGGTGATGGTGCATGTCTTTAATCTCTATCATTTTGAGTGCTCCACTAAGATGTATGTGACATGGAAGAGTAACCCATGATCCTAATCGATTGTGCATTTGCATTCAAAAGCAAATCTTAAATAATGCACAAATTTAGGGGGAGCTCTTGATTATCACATACTTCTCAAAGCGACGATGTTTTTTTTCAATCTCATTTATCATTTGTCGAAGCTTTGATCTATATGTTGTAATCAATTACCAAAAAGGGGGGATTGAAAGTGCAACTATCCCTGGGTGTTTTTGGTAATTCCTAACAACATATAGCTCATGAGCTAATGCTATTCCAAGATAAATATTTCAGGAAACCTCAATGTTTGGCATGGCATGGATTAGAAAGTGGACCCTTCAAAATGCTGAGGACAAAGGATTGGCTCAAGCTCAAAGCACAAGACTCTACATTTTTATTTTAGTGATCCAAGATCACATTGAGTCTATAGGAAAAGTCAATACTATTAAGAAGGGATGAGGTGTTGCTTAATGAGAATCTTGCTCAAAATGCTTAGTGGTATGCTCCAAAACCCTCCACTACTTTCTCACTTCCACATACATCCTAAACCAAAAAGTCCAACTCGGCCCCACCGAAGTTTCTCATTCGGAGATATCGAGTTCAGTTGACATAGCCACTGCTAGAAACCCTAATCAATTCGGTCTCACCGATGGGGATCTCGGTCTCACCGAGATGGAGTTGCAAACTCTCTGTTTCCCTTCCTAACATTTCGGTCTAACCGAGATGAGCGATCGGTCCCACCGAGATTGCAATGCAAACTCTCTGTTTCCTTTTCGTAACGTTTCGGTCCAACCGAAAGAGCGAATCGGTCCCACCGAGTTTGCCAGACCAACTCTCTATTTGGCTATTACCAAAATCGGTCTCACCGAGTTTGTGTAGTTAGTCTCACCGAGTTTGTGTAGTCGGTCTCACCGAGATTACGTTATGCCCTAACCCTAATGGCATCGGTCCCACCGAGTTGACATGTCGGTCCCACCGAGAATCCTAATGTTCACATTTTGAACTAAATCGGTCCCACCGAGTTTAATGATTTGGTCCCACCGAGTTTGGTGATTTGTGTATAACGGTTAGATTTTGTGTGGAGGCTATATATATCCCTCCACCCACTCTTAATTCGTGGAGAGAGCCATCAGAATATGCCTACACTTCCAATACACATTTTCTGAGAGAGAACCACCTACACTTGTGTTGAGGTCAAGATATTCCATTCCAACCACATAAATCTTGATCTCTAGCCTTCCCCAAGTTGCTTTCCACTCAAATCTTCTTTCTACCAAATCCAATCCTATGAGAGAGAGTTGAGTGTTGGGGAGACTATCATTTGAAGCACAAGAGCAAGGAGTTCATCATCAACACACCATTTGTTACTTCTTGGAGAGTGGTGTCTCCTAGATTGGCTAGGTGTCACTTGGGAGCCTCCGACAAGATTGTGGAGTTTAACCAAGGAGTTTGTAATGGCAAGGATATCGCCTACTTTGTGAAGATCTACCCTAGTGAGGCAAGTCCTTCATGGGCGACGGCCATGGTGGGATAGACAAGGTTGCTTCTTCGTGGGTGGAGCCCTCCGTGGACTTGCGCGACCGTTACCCTTCATGGGTTGAAGTCTCCATCAACGTGGATGTACGATAGCACCACCTATCGGAACCATGCCAAAAATCTCCGTGTCAATATTGCGTTTGCTCCCTCAAACTCATCCCTTTACCTTCATATGCAATTGTTTTACATTCCGCTTCTATACTCTTAGAATTGCATGTGTCGGTTGATTACTTGTTTGTGCTAAGCTGCTAAAATCTGCCAAGAACTAAAATTGGGAAAAGGCTAGATTTTTATTTGGTCAAGTAGTCTAATCACCCCCCCTCTAGACATACTTCCAATCCTACACTAAGCCGTAGAGCATGGCGCTGAAGGAAATATGCCCTAGAGGCAGTAATAAAGTTATTATTTATATTTCCTTATATCATGATAAATGTTTATTATTCATGCTAGAATTGTATTAAGCGGAAACTTAGTACATGTGTGAATACATAGACAAACATAGCGTCCCTAGTATGCCTCTACTTGACTAGCTCGTTAGTCAAAGATGGTTAAGTTTCCTAGCCATAGACATGTGTTGTCATTTGATGAACGGGATCACATCATTAGAGAATGATGTGATGGACAAGACCCATCTGTTAGCTTAGCACTATGATCGTTTAGTTTATTGCTATTGCTTTCTTTATGACTTATACATTTTCCTATGACTATGAGATTATGCAACTCCCAAATACCGGAGGAACACTTAGTGTGTTATCAAATGTCACAACATAACTGGGTGATTATAAAGATGCTCTACAGGTGTCTCCGATGGTGTTTGTTGAGTTGGCATAGATCGAGATTAGGATTTGTCACTCCGATTGTCGGAGAGGTATCTCTGGGCCCTCTCGGTAATGCACATCACTATAAGCCTTGCAAGAAATGTGATTAATGAGTTAGTTGTGGGATGATGCACTACGGAACGATTAAAGAGACTTGCCAGTAACGAGATTGAACTAGGTATGATGATACCGATGATCGAATCTCGGGCAAGTAACATACCGATGACAAAGGGAACAATGTATGTTGTTGTGCGGTTTGACCGATAAAGATCTTCGTAGAATATGTAGGAACCAATATGAGCATCCAAGTTCCGTTGTTGGTTATTGACTGGAGAAGTGTCTCGGTCATGTCTACATAGTTCTCAAACTCGTAGGGTCCGCACGCTTAACGTTCGATGACGATTGGTATTATGAGTTTATGTGATTTGATGTACCGAAGGTTGTTCGGAGTCCCGGATGAGATCACGGACATGACGAGGAGTCTCGAAATGGTTGAGACATAAATATTGATATATTGGACCATGTTGTTCGGACACCAGAAGTGTTCCGGAGAGTTTCGGATAAAATCGGAGTGCCGGAGGGTTACCGGACCCCCCCCCCCCCGGGAAGTTAATGGACCACCATGGGCATTAGAGGAGAGAGGGTCGGCCAAGTGGTGGCGCCCCCCAGTCCGAATTGGACAAGGGGTGGGGCGGCTCCCACCTCCTTCCTTCTCTCCCCTTCCTCCTTCCTTCCCCAACTTGTTGGACTAGGAAAGGGGGTATGGCGCGCCCCTTGAAGCCGGCCAGCTCCCACCTCCCCTCCTTTATATATGGGGGAGGGGGCGCCCCATAGACACACAAGTTGATTTCTTAGCCGTGTGCGGTGCCCCTCCACAGTTTTCCACCTCGGTCATATTGTCGTAGTGCTTAGGTGAAGCCCTGCATCGGTAACTGCATCATCACCATCACCGCGTCGTCATGCCGACGAAACTCTCTCTCGGCCTCAGATGGATCAAGAGTTCGAGGGACATCACCGAGCTATATGTGTGCAGATCGCGGAGGTGCCATGCGTTTGGTACTTGATCGGTTGGATCGCGAAGACGTTCGACTGCATGAACCGCGTTACTTAACGCTTCCGCTTTCGGTCTACGAGGGTATGTGGACACACTCACCCCGCTCGTTGTTGTGCTTGTCATAGATAGATATTGCGTGATCATAGGAATTTTTTTGAAATGCTACGTTTCCCAACAGGCGCACTAAACTATTATGTAGTCATCATACCGAGCTTGCCAAACATTCATAACGTCTGCATCTGCTCCTGCAATAGGTCTGTCACCTAGCGGTGCATCAAGGACATAATTCTTTTGTGCAGCAATGAGGATAATCCTCAGATCATGGATCCAGTCTGCATCATTGCTACGATCATCTTTCAACATATTTTTCTATAGGAACATACCGAAAATAAACGGGGAGCTATAACGCGATCTATTGATCTACAACATAATTTGTAAGTACTATCAGGACTAAGTTCATGATAAATTAAAGTTGAATTAATCATATTACTTAAGAACTCCCACTTAGATAGACATCCCTATAGTTATCTAAATGATCGGTACTTGATCGGTTGGATCGCGAAAATGTTCGACTACATCAACCGCGTTACTTAACGCTTCCGCTTTCGGTCTACGAGGGTACATGGACACACTCTCCCCGCTCGTTGATGTGCATCTCCTAGATAGATCTTGCATGACCGTAGGATTTTTTTTGAAATACTACGTTTCCCAACGGTGGCATCCGAGCCAGGTCTATGCGTAGATGTTATATGCACGAGTAGAACACAAAGAGTTGTGGGTGATAATAGTCATACTGCTTACCAACATGTCATACTTTGATTCGGCAGTATTGTTGGATGAAGTGGCCCAGACCGACATTACACGACTGCGTTCATGAGACTGGTTCTACCACCGTGCTTTGCACACAGGTGGCTAGTCGGTGTCTGTTTCTCCAACTTTAGTTGAATCGAGTGTGACTACGCCCGGTCCTTGTTGAACGTTAAAATAGCACACCTGACAAAAAAATCATTGTGATTTTTGATGCGTAGGTAAGAACGGTTCTTGCTAAGCCCGTAGCAGCCACATAAAACTTGCAACAACAAAGTAGAGGACGTCTAACTTGTTTTTGCAGGGCTTGTTGTGATGTGATATGGTCAAGACGTGATGATATATAAATTGTTGTATGAGATGATCATGTTTGTAACAGTTATCGGCAACTGGCAGGAGCCATATGGTTGTCGCTTTATTGTATGAAATGCATTCGCCATGTAATTGCTTTACTTTATCACTATGCGGTAGCGATAGTCGTAGAAGAAATAGTTGGCGAGACGACAACGATGCTTAGATGGAGATCAAGGTGTCAAGCCGGTGACGATGGTGATCATGACGGTGCTTTGGAGATGGAGATCAAAGGCACAAGATGATGATGGCCATATCATATCACTTATATTGATTGCATGTGATGTTTATCCTTTATGCATCTTATTTTTCTTAGTACAGCAGTAGCATTATAAGATGATCTCTCACTAAATTTCAAGGTATAAGTGTTCTCCCTGAGTATGCACCGTTGCTACAATTCGTCATGCCGAGACACCACGTGATGATCGGGTGTGATAAGCTCTACGTTCACATACAACGGATGCAAGACAGTTTTGCACGTGTAGAATACTCGGGTTAAACTTGACGAGCCTAGCATGTATAGACATGGCCTCGGAACATTGAGACCTAAAGTCGAACATGAATCATATAGTAGATATGATCAACATAGATATGTTCACCATTGAAAACTACTCCATCTCACATGATGATCGGACATGGTTTAGTTGATATGGATCACGTGATCATATAGATGACTCGAGGGATGTCTATCTAAGTGGGAGTTCTTTAGTAATATGATTAATTGAACGTAAATTTATCATGAACTTAGTACTTGATATAAGCTCTACTTTCACATACAACAGGTGCAAGCCAGTTTTGCACACGCAGAATACTCATGTTAAACTTGACGAGCCTAGCATATGCAGATATGGCCTCAGAACATTGAGACCGAAAGGTCGAGCATGAATCATATAGTATATATGATCGACATAGTGATGTCCACCATTGAAAAACTACTCCATATCACATGATGATCGGACATGGTTTAGTTGATATCGATCACGCGATCACTTAGATGATTAGAGGGATGTCTATCTAAGTGGGAGTTCTTAAGTAATATGATTAATTGAACTTTAATTTATCATGAACTTAGTACTTGATAGTATTTTGCATGTCTATATTGTTGTAGATAAATGGCCCATGCTACTGTTCCATTGAATTTTAATGCGTTCCTAGAGAAAGCTAAGTTGAAAGATGATGGTAGCAACTACATGAACTGGGTCTGTAACTTGAGGATTATCCTCATTGATGTACAGAAGAATTACGCCCTAGAAGCACCGCTAGGTGCCAAACCCGCTGCAGGAGCAAGACTAGATGTCATGAACGTCTGGTAGAGCAAAGATGATGACTACTCGATAGTTCAGTGTGCCATGCTTTACGACTTAGAACCGGGACTTCAACGACGTTTTGAATGTCATGGAGCATATGAGATTTTCCAGGAGTTGAAGTTAATATTTTGAGCAAATTGCCGGATTGAGAGATATCAAGTCTCCAATAAGTTCTATAGCTGCAAAATGGAGGAGAATAGTTCTGTCAGTGAGCATATACTCAGAATGTCTGGGTACCACAATCACTTGACTCAACTGGGAGTTAATATTCCAGCTGATAGTGTCATTGACAGAGTTCTTCAATCACTGCCACCAAGCTACAAAAGCTTCGTGATGAACTGTAATATGCAAGGGATGGATAAGACAATTCCCGAGCTCTTCGCAATGCTAAAGGCTGCGAAGGTAGAAATCAAGAAGGAGCATCAAGTGTTGATGGTCAACAAGACCACTAGTTTCAAGAAGAAGTGCAAAGGGAAGAAGGGGAACTTCAAGAAGAACGGCAAGCAAGTTGTTGCTCAAGTGAAGAAGCCCAAGTCTGGACCTAAGCCTGAGACTGTGTGCTTCTACTTCAAAGGGACTGGTCACTGGAAGTAGAACTACCCCAAGTATTTGGCGGATAAGAAGGATGGCAAAGTGAAAGGTATATTTGATATACATGTTATTAATGTGTACCTTACTAATGCTCATAGTAGCGCCTGGGTATTTGATACTGGTTTTGTTGCTCATATTTGCAACTCGAAACAGGGGCTACGGATTAAGCGAAGATTGGCTAAGGACGAGGTGATGATGTGCGTGGGAAATGGTTCCAAAGTCGATGTGATCGCCGTCGGCACGCTACCTCTACATCTACCTTCGGGATTAGTTTTAGACCTGAATAATTGTTATTTGGTGCCAGCGTTAAGCATGAACATTATATCTAGATTTTTTTTGATGTGAAACGGTTATTCATTTAAATCAGAGAATAATGGTTGTTCTATTTATATGAGTAATATCTTTTATGGTCATGCACCCTTGATGAGTGGTCTATTTTTATTTAATCTCGATAGTAGTGATACACATATTCATAGTATTAAAGCCAAAAGATATAAGTTTAATAATGATAGTGCAACTTATTTGTGGCACTGCCGTTTAGGTCATATTGGTGTAAAGCGCATGAAGAAACTCCATGCTGATGAGCTTTTGGAATCACTTGATTATGAATCACTTGATGCTTGCGAACCATGCCTCATGGGCAAGATGACTAAGACTCCATTCTCGGGAACAATGGAACAAGCAACAGACTTGTTGGAAATTATACATACTGATGTATGCGGTCTGATGAGTGTTGATGCTCGTGGTGGGTATCGTTATTTTCTGACCTTCACGCTTGATTTGAGCAGATACGGGTATGTCTACTTGATGAACATAAGTCCGAAACATTTGAAAAGTTCAAAGAATTTCAGAGTGAAGTGGAAAATCATCATAACAAGAAAATTAAGTTTCTACGATCTGATCATGGAGGTGAATATTTGAGTTATGAGTTTGGTCTTCATTTGAAACAATGCGGAATAGTTTCGCAACTCACGCCACCCGGAACACCACAGCGTAATGGTGTGTCCGAACGTCGTAACCACACTTTATTAGATATGGTGCGATCTATGATGTCTCTTACTGATTTACCAGTTACCACTATCGTCTTGGGGTTATGCTTTAGAGACGGATGCATTCATGTTAAATAGGGCACCATCGAAATCTGTTGAGACGACGCCATATGAACTGTGGTTTGGCAAGAAACCCAAGTTGTCATTCTTAAAGTTTGGGGCTGCGATGCTTATGTGAAAAAGCTTCAACATGATAAGCTTGAACCCAAATCGGAGAAATGTGTCTTCATAGGAAACCCAAAGGAAACTGTTGGGTACACCTTCTATCACAGATCCGAAGGCAACATATTCGTTGCTAAGAATGGATCCTTTCTAGAGAAGGAGTTTCTCTCGAAAGAAGTGAGTGGGAGGAAAGTAGAAATTGATGAGGTAATTGTACCTGCTCCCTTATTGGAAAGTAGTTCATCACAGAAATCAATTCCAGTGATTCCTACACCAATTAGTGAGGAAGCTAATTATGATGATCATGAAACTTCTGATCAAGTTACTACCGAACCTCATAGGTCAACCAGAGTAAGATCCGCACCAGAGTGGTATGGTAATCCTGTTCTGGAAGTCATGTTACTTGACCATGACAAACCTACAAAGTATGAGGAAGCGATGATGAGCCCAGATTCCGCGAAATGGCTTGAGGCCATGAAATCTGAGATGCGATCCATGTATGAGAACAAAGTATGGACTTTGGTTGACTTGCCCGATGATCGGCAAGCCATAGAGAATAAATGGATCTTCAAGAAGAAGACTGAAGCTAACGGTAATGTTACTGTCTACAAAGCTTGACTTGTTGCGAAAGGTTTTCGACAAGTTCAAGGAGTTGACTATGATGAGACCTTCTCACCCGTAACGATGCTTAAGTCCATCCGAATCATGTTAGCAATTTCCGCAACTTATGATTGTGAAATTTGGCGAATGGATGTCAAAACTGCATTCCTTAACGGATATCTTAAAGAAGAGTTGTATATGATGCAACTAGAAGGTTTTGTCGATCCAAAAGGTGCTAACAAAGTGTGCAAGCTCCAGCGATCCATTTATGGACTGGTGCAAGCATCTCGGAGTTGGAATATACACTTTGATAGTGTGATCAAAGCATATGGTTTTATACAGACTTTTGGAGAAGCCTGTATTTACAAGAAAGTGAGTGGGAGCTCCGTAGCATTTCTGATATTATATGTGGATGACATATTGTTGATCGGAAATGATATTGAATTTCTGAAGAGCATAAAAGGATACTTGAATAAGAATTTTCAATGAAAGACCTTGATGAAGCTGCTTACATATTGGGCATCAAGATCTATAGAGATAGATCAAGACGCTTAATTGGACTTTCACAAAGAACATACCTTGATAAAATTTTGAAGAAGTTAAAAATGGATCAAGCAAAGAAAAGGTTCTTGCATGTGTTACAAGGTGTGAAGTTGAGTCAGACTCAATGCCCGACCACTGCAGAAGATAGAGAGAAAATGGAAGTCATTCCCTATGCCTCAGCCATAGGTTCTATCATGTATGCAATGCTGTGTACCAGACCTGACGTGTGCCTTGCTATTAGTTTAGTAGGGAGGTACCAAAGTAATCCAGGAGTGGATCACTAGACAACAGTCAAGAACATCCTGAAATACCTAAAAAGGACTAAGGATATGTTTCTCATTTATGGAGGTGACAAAGAGTTTGTCATAAACGGTTACGTCGATGCAAGCTTTGACACTGATGTCGGTGTCAAAACCGGCGGATCTCGGGTAGGGGGTCCCGAACTATGCGAATAAGGCGGATGGTAACAGGAGACAAGGGACACGATGTTTACCCAGGTTCGGCCCCTCTTGAAGGAGGTAATACCCTACGTCCTGCTTGATTGTTCTTGATGATATGAGTATTACAAGAGTTGATCTACCACGAGATCGTAGAGGCTAAACCCTAGAAGCTAGCCTATGGTATGATTTTCTGTTGTCCTACGGACTAAACCCTCCAGTTTATATAGACACTGGAGGGGGCTAGGGTTACATAGAGTCGGTTACAAGGGAGGAGATCTATATATCCGTATTGCCTAGCTTGCCTTCCACGCCAAGGAGAGTCCCATCCGGACACAGGACGAAGTCTTCAATCTTGTATCTTCATAGTCCAACAGTCCGGCCAAATTATATAGTCCGGCTGTCCGGAGACCCCCTAATCCAGGACTCCCTTAGTATCCCCTGAACCAGGCTTCAATGACAATGAGTCCAACGCGTAGTATTATCTTTGGCATTGCAAGGCGGGTTCCTCCTCCGAATACTCCATAGAAGATTTTGAACACAAGGATAGTGTCCGGCTCTGCAAAACAAGTTCCACATATCACCGTAGAGAGAATAACATTTCCACAAATCCAATCTGCTGACACGTTTTGACAGCATGATATCATGTCACGGCCCGGTCTTTATTCAAACCGTTTTTCTCAACCAGCACCACACATATTGTGGGGCGGTTTTCTCGACACGTCTTGTCAAAGCAGAGATCGTGTCCCCTTATTACGGGATTCTCATCAATACGGACGCGGGTAACCCAACTGCGCCATTACTTATGGCGCTTGGGGAATAAGAGGTTTTACCAAGCGAGGGCGGAGGTGCATCGCCTCTTCCGCCCTTATAAAGGGACAAGAATTCACCCTCTTCACCCATACCTTCTTCCCAACTCATTCCATTCTGCTCAGGCTCCAACGCGCGAGCGTTCACCTCCTCTACCCACAAGAGGTCTTCCAAAGATGTCTGGATCCAGAGCAGGAGGCAAATGGATGGCCTCTATCATCCGAGAGAAGGATATCGAAAAGCATCGGGAGGCCGGGTATCTGGCCAAGAAAATCGGCCATCGTCTCCCGACGGCGGGACAGATCGTCCCCACTCCGGAACCCCATGAGAGGGTTGTATTCCTCCCTCACTTTGTCCGCGGGCTAGGATTTCCCCTCCACCCATTCGTTCGTGGCATCATGTACTATTATGGGATCGATCTTCACAATCTGTCCCCTAATTCCTTCCTCAGCATCTCGACATTCATTGTCGTGTGCGAGGCTTTTCTTCGCGTTTCGCCACACTTCAGTTTATGGCTGAAGGTCTTTAATGTAAAGCCCAAGGTGGTGGGCGGCGAGCACGCCGAGTGCGGGGGCGCTATGGTGAGCAAGATGCCCAACGTCATGTGGACAACAAGAACCTTTAATGATTCTGTCAAGGAGTGGCAACAACAGTGGTTTTACATCACTGAGGCGAGCGGCAAGGAGCGGGCCGCTTCTCCCGAGTTTCGATCTGGCGCCCCTCTGCGGCTTATGTCCTGGGTCAAGAAAGGACTGGATTGGGCCTCGTCCGACGAACTGTCGGTGCTCCAGACGCGTGTTAAAGATATGGGAGATAAGAACATTGAACTCGCCGACGTAGTCCAGGTGATGTTAGTCCACCGGATACTGCCTAGTCAACACCGGACTTGCAATCTATGGGAGTTTGATCCGGCCAGGCACCAAACCTTGCGGAGGATCTTCGGCTTGTTGCATGAGGACATTTGGAAGGTGCTTTTTAAGTCCAGAAAATCATGGCCGGACTCCGCGCGGGTACTGATATGTCTCCAACGTATCTATAATTTTTGATTGCTCCATGCTATATTATCTACTGTTTTGGACATTATTGGGCTTTATTATCCACTTTTATATTATTTTTGGGACTAACCTATTAATCGGAGGCCCGGCCCAGAATTGCTGTTTTTTGCCTGTTTTAGGGTTTCGAAGAAAAGGAATATCAAACGGAGTCCAAACGTAATAAACCTTCAAGAACGTGATTTTCTCATCGAATACAAGGAGACTTGGACCCTACGTCAAGACACGTAATAGGAGGCCACGAGGTAGGGGGCGCGCCTACCCCCCCCCCCCAGGCGCACCCTCCACCCTCGTGGGCCCCTTGTTTCTCCACCGACGTACTTCTTCCTCCTATATATACCCACGTACCCCCAAACGATCAGATACGGAGCCAAAACCCTAATTGCACCACCGTAACTTTCTGTATCCACGAGATCCCATCTTGGGGCCTGTTCCGGAGCTCCGCCGGAGGGGGAATCGATCACGGAGGGCTTCTACATCAACACCATAGCCCTTCTGATGAAGTGTGAGTAGTTTACCTCAGACCTACGGGTCCATAGTTAGTAGCTAGATGGCTTCTTCTCTCTTTTTGGATCTCAATACAATGTTCTCCCCCTCTCTTGTGGAGATCTATTCGATGTAATCTTCTTTTTGCGGTGTGTTTGTTAAGACCGATGAATTGTGGGTTTATGATCAAGTCTATCTATGAATAATATTTGAATCTTCTCTGAATTATTTTATGTATGATTGGTTATCTTTGCAAGTCTCTTCGAATTATCAGTTTGGTTTGGCCTACTAGATTGATCTTTCTTGCAATGGGAGAAGTGCTTAGCTTTGGGTTCAATCTTGCGGTGTCCTTTCCCGGTGACAGTAAGGGCAGCAAGGCACATATTGTATTGTTGCCATCGAGGATAACAAGATGGGGTTTTCTTCATATTGCATGAGTCTATCCCTCTACATCATGTCATCTTGCTTAAGGCGTTACTCTGTTTTTAACTTAATACTCTAGATGCATGCTGGATAGCGCTCGATGAGTGGAGTAATAGTAGTAGATGCAGGCAGGAGTCGGTCTACTTGTCTCGGACGTGATGCCTATATACATGATCATACCTAGATATTCTCATAACTATGCTCAATTATGTTAATTGCTCAACAATAATTTGTTCACCCACCGTAGAATACTTATGCTCTCGAGAGAAGCCACTAGTGAAACCTCTGGCCCCCGGGTCTATATTTATCATATCAATCTCCTACTACTTAGTTATTTACTTTTCTATTTACTTTGCCTTTATTTTACTTTGCATCTTTATCATAAAACACCAAAAATATTATCTTATCATATCTATCAGATCTCACTCTCGTAAGTGGCCCTATAGGGATTGACAACCCCTATTTGCGTTGGTTGCGAGGATTTATTTGTTTTGTGCAGGTGCGAGGGACTCGCGCGTAACCTCCTACTGGATTGATACCTTGGTTCTCAAAAACTGAGGGAAATACTTACGCTACTTTGCTGCATCATCCCTTCCTATTCGGGGAAAACCAAGGCAGTGCTAAAAGAGGTAGCTAGAAGGATTTCTGGCGCCGTTGCCGGGGAGGTCTACGCAAAAGTCAACATACCAAGTACCCATCACATACCCTTATCTCCCGCATTACATTATTTGTCATTTGCCTCTCGTTTTCCTCTCCCCCACTTCACCCTTGCCGTTTTATTTGCCCCCTCTCTCTATCCTCCCTCTATTTGCCTCTTTTTGTCCGCTTGCTTTTTGTTTGCTTGTGTGTTAGTTTGTTTGCTTGTCATTATGGCTAGTCCCTTATCTTCTCCGTTGTTTCCCGAGAATGAAATTCTAAATTTTAAGCAAAGGGAGGGTGAAAATCTAAAAGATGCTTGGTATAGAATTTGCAATGCTCAAAATAAATCTACTAGGAAGCAATCTACTACCATTCTCCTTCGCAATTTTTATGTAGGCATTACTCCTTGGCACCGTTATGTTCTTGATACTATTACCAGAGGGAACTTTTTGGGTAGCCATACTTTTGATTCTTATAATGCTATGTTAGATTTATTTGGCTCACCCCCTCTCTTGGTTAATGGAACTATATTAACTTTGGAGTATGTAATGGAAAGACTTGAAATTATTGAAAATAAGGTTGCTACCATAGAATTGATTGAAAATTTGGATAAAAAGATCGACGGACGAATCTCTCAATATGGATCTAAAGTAGGAGTTACTTTGAAAGATATTAAAGAAAAGGAACCCATAGTTAATGAGAAAATAAATCACGATTCTGTTAGGATCGATAAACTTGAGAATATTATTACCGACTTGGAAACCTCCTTTTCTTCCGTAAATAATACTCTGAGTCCTTCCACTAAAGTTGCCAAACTTATGTACGTTCCTAAAAATAAGGGTGAATCATCTAGTAAGGAAAATGCGGATCTCAAATCTAGAAGTGTTCACCCCAATCTTTTTGCTATCATTAAGGAACCACTTGTTACAAATGATTTTTTCAATCTTGTGCCTAAAAGTTTGATAATCAATAAAAATAAAGAAATTCCTGAAGATGGTAGATGCCTCATTGAAGAATTGCCAACCAAATATGGCAATACCTAGATCTATTCTTCCTTGTTATGCCTAGCTAGGGGCGTTAAACGATAGCGCTTGTTGGGAGGCAACCCAATTTTATTTTTATTCCTTACTTTTTGCTCCTGTTTAGTAATAAATAAATTATCTAGACTCTGTTTTGGTTGTGTTTTTTGTGTTTAATTAGTTTTTGTGCCAAGTAGAACCGTTGGGAAGACTTGGGGAAAGTCTTGTTGAACTTGCTGTAAAAAACAGAAACTTTAGCGCTCACGAGAACTGCTGTCATTTCTATTTGGAAAGTGCTATTTAGTTAATTATTTTTTTCAGATGATTAATAGATAAATTCCTCACGTCCAGAAATTTATTTTAGAATTTTTGGGGTTCTAGATCTTGCGCTAGCTACAGATTACTACAGACTGTTCTGTTTTTGGCAGATTCTGTTTTTCGTGTGTTGTTTGCTTATTTTGATGAATCTATGGCTAGTAAAATAGTGTATAAACCATAGAGAAGTTGGAATACAGTAGGTATAACACCCATATAAATAAAGAATGAGTAAATTACAGTACCTTGAAGTGGTCTTTTGTTTTCTTTCGCTAACGGAGCTCACGAGATTTTCTACTTTAAGTTTTGTGTTGTGAAGTTTTCAAGTTTTGGGTAAAGATTTGATGGATTATGGAACAAGGAGTGGCAAGAGCCTAAGCTTGGGGATGACCATGGCATCCCCAAGATAATCTAAGGACACCTAAAAGCCAAAGCTTGGGGATTCCCCGGAAGGCATCCCCTCTTTCGTCTACTTCTATCGGTAACTTTACTTGGAGCTATATTTTTATTCGCCACATGATATGTGTTTTGCTTGGAGCGTCTTGTATGATTTGAGTCTTTGCTTGTTAGTTTACCACAATCATCCTTTCTGTACACACCTTTTGAGAGAGCCATATATGATTTGGAATTTGTTAGAATACTCTATGTACTTCGCTTATATCTTTTGAGTTATATAATTTTGCTCTAGTGCTTCACTTATATCTTTTAGAGCACGGTGGTGGATTTGTTTTATAGAAACTATTGATCTATCATGCTTCACTTATATTATTTTTAGAGTCTTAATAGCATGGTAATTTGCTTAAAATCCTAATATGCTTGGTATACAAGATTAATAATAAAACTTTCTTATGAGTGTGTTGAATACTATGATAAGTTTGATACTTGATAATTGTTTTGAGATATGGAGATGGTGATATTAAAGTCATGCTAGTTGAGTAGTTGTGAATTTGAGAAATACTTCTGTTGAAGCTTGTGATTCCCGTAGCATGCACGTATGGTGAACCGTTATATGATGAAGTCGGAGCATGATTTATTTTTTGATTGCCTTCCTTATGAGTGGCGGTCGGGGACGAGCGATGGTCTTTTCCTGCCAATCTATACCCCTAGGAGCATGCGCGTAATACTTTGCTTAGATAACTTGTAGATTTTTGCAATAAGTATATGAGTTCTTTATGACTAATGTTGAGTCCATGGATTATACGCACTCTCACCCTTCCACCTTTGCTAGCCTCTCTAATACCGTGCACCTTTCGCCGGTATCATACACCTACCATACACCTTCCTCGAAATAGCCACCATACCTACCTATTATGGCACTTCCATAGCCATTCCAAGATATATTGCCATGCAACTTTGCACCGTTCCGTTTATTAGGACACACTCCATCATTGTCATATTGCTTAGCATGATCATGTAGTTGACATAGTATTTGTGGCAAAGCTACCATTCATAATTCTTTCATACTTGTCACTCATGCATCATTGCATATCCTGGTACACCGCCGGAGGCATTCACATAGAGTCATATTTTGTTTTAAGTATCGAGTTGTAATAAAAATAAAAGTGTGATGATCATCATTATTAGAGCATTGTCCCAGTGAGGAAAGGATGATGGAGACTATGATTCCCCCACAAGTCAGGATGAGACTCCGGACGAAAAATAAATAAAAGAGGCCAAAGAAGGCCAAATAAAAAAAAGAGGCCATAAAAAAGATAAAAGGCCCAAATAAAAAAATAAAAAAATGAGAGAAAAAGAGAGAAGGGACAATGTTACTATCCTTTTACCACACTTGTGCTTCAAAGTAGCACCATGATCTTCATAGTAGAGAGTCTCTCATGTTATCACTTTCATATACTAGTGGGAATTTTTTATTATAGAACTTGGCTTGTATATTCCAATGATGGCATTCCTCAAATTGCCCTAGGTCTTCATGAGCAAGCAAGTTGGATGCACACCCACTTAGTTTCTTTTTGAGCTTTCATATACTTATAGCTCTAGTGCATCCGTTGCATGGCAATCCCTACTCACTCACATTGATGGGCATCTCCATAGCCCATTGGTACGCCTAGTTGATGTGAGACTATCTTCTCTTTTTTGTCTTCTCCACAACCACCACTCTATTCCACCTATAGTGCTATATCCATGGCTCACGCTCGTGTATTGCGTGAAGATTGAAAAAGTTTTGAGAATGTCAAAAGTATGAAACAATTGCTTGGCTTGTCATCGGGGTTGTGCATGATTTAAATATTTTGTGTGGTGAAGATAGAGCATAGCCAGACTATATGATTTTGTAGGGATAACTTTCTTTAGCCATGTTATTTTGAGAAGAAATAATTGCTTTGTTAGTATGGTTGAAGTATTATTATTTTCTATTTCAATATGAACTTTTGTCTTGAACCTTTCGGATCTGAATATTCATACCACAATTAAGAAAAATTACACTAAAATTATGCCAAGTAGCACTCCGCATCAAAAATTCTGTTTTTATTATTTACCTACTCGAGGATGAGCAGGAATTAAGCTTGGGGATGCTTGATACGTCTCCAACGTATCTATAATTTTTGATTGCTACATGCTATATTATCTATTGTTTTGGACATTATTGGGCTTTATTATTGATATGTCTCCAACGTATCTATAATTTTTGATTTCTCCATGCTATATTATCTACTGTTTTGGACACTATTGGGCTTTATTATCCACTTTTATATTATTTTTGGGACTAACCTATTAACCGGAGGCCCAGCCCAGAATTGTTGTTTTTTGCCTGTTTTAGGGTTTCGAAGAAAAGGAATATCAAACGGAGTTCAAACGGAATGAAACCTTCGGGAACGTGATTTTCTCATCGAATACAACTCAGGAGACTTGGACCCTACGTCAAGACACATAACAGGAGGCCACGAGGTATGGGGCGCGCCTACCCCTCCCCCCCCAGGGGCGCCCTCCACCCTTGTGGGCCCCCTGTTGCTCGACCGACGTACTTCTTCCTCCTATATATACCCACATACCCCCAAACGATCAGATATGGACACAAAAGCCTAATTCCACCGCCATAACTTTCTGTATCCACGAGATCCCATCTTGGCGCCTGTTCCGGAGCTCCGCCGGAGGGGGCATCGATCACGGAGGGCTTCTACATCAACACCATAGCCCTTCCGATGAAGTGTGAGTAGTTTACCTCAGACCTACGGGGTCCATAGTTAGTAGCTAGATGGCTTCTTCTCTCTTTTTGGATCTCAATACAATGTTCTCCCCCTCTGTTGTGGAGATCTATTCGATGTAATCTTCTTTTTGCGGTGTGTTTGTTGAGACCGATGAATTGTGGGTTTATGATCAAGTCTATCTTTGAATAATATTTGAATCTTCTCTGAATTATTTTATGTATGATTGGTTATCTTTGCAAGTCTCTTCGAATTATTAGTTTGGTTTGGCCTACTAGATTGATCTTTCTTGCAATGGGAGAAGGCTTAGCTTTGGGTTCAATCTTGCGATGTCCTTTCCCGGTGACAGCAAGGGCAGCAAGGCACATATTGTATTGTTGCCATCGAGGATAACAAGATGGGGTTTTCTTCATATTGCATGAGTCTATCCCTCTACATCATGTCATCTTGCTTAAGGCGTTACTCTGTTTTTAACTTAATACTCTAGATGCATGCTGGATAGCGGTCGATGAGTGGAGTAATAGTAGTAGATGCAGGCAGGAGTCGGTCTACTTGTCTCGGACGTGATGCCTATATACATGATCATACCTAGATATTCTCATAACTATGCTCAATTCTGTCAATTGCTCAACAGTAATTTTTTCACCCACCGTAGAATACTTATGCTCTCGAGAGAATCCACTAGTGAAACCTATGGCCCCCAGGTCTATCTTTATCATATCAATCTTCGACTACTTAGTTATTTACTTTGCCTTTATTTTACTTTGCATCTTTATCATAAAAACACTAAAAATATTATCTTATCATATCTATCAGATCTCACTCTCGTAAGTGGCCCTATAGGGATTGACAACCCCTATTTGCGTTGGTTGCAAGGATTTATTTGTTTTATGCAGGTGCGAAGGACTCGCGCGTAGCCTCCTATTGGATTGATACCTTGGTTCTCAAAAACTGAAGGAAATACTTACGCTACTTTGCTGCATCATCGTTCCTCTTCGGGGAAAACCAACACAGTGCTAAAAGAGGTAGCAAGAAGGATTTCTGGCGCAGTTGCCGGGGAGGTCTACGCAAAAGTCAACATACCAAGTACCCATCACATACCCTTATCTCCCGCGTTACATTATTTGCCATTTGCCTCTCATTTTTCTCTCCCCCCACTTCACCCTTGTCGTTTTATTCGCCCTTCTTCTGTTTGTCTTTTCATTTGCTTTGATGTCTTACTTGGCTCATTTACTCGTTTGGTTGGATTAGTTTTTTATTTATTACTAAACAGAGAACCTAAGATCTATGGATCCTCATCCAGTTGCTAATCTTTTTAAGAGATCCAATTATGATGAACCAATTGCTAGTGAGTTTTGTGCACTAGATTATCTTTATGAAGTTTTGCTTGAAATTTGTGAATCTGAAAATTGTGATGAAGTACCTTATGGAGTGATTCATGATAGATATTTGAATAAAAAGCATGATTGCAATGATTTTACTATAAACTCTCTTGATGTCAATTGTGCTAATAATATGCAAAACCCTAAGCTTGGGGATGCTAGTTTTGCTATGTCCTCTACTTGTTGCAATGATCATGATTGGGGTGATTCTTCTTTATGATCTTGAAAATTTATTTAAGCCCCATGATGAATATGAGATTGATAATAGCGTTTCCAATATTATTGAAAGTGGGTTTGGAAGAGTGTCAACTTTAGATCCCACTATTTTGGAAGAGTGTCAACTTTGCATGCATATGGATCGTGTTGAAAATATTTTGTGTGATAGCTATATTGTTGAATTTTCTTATGATCCCACATGCATCTATTATGAGAGAGGAAAATATGGTGGTAGAAATTTTCATGTTACTAAATTACCTCTCGTTATGTTGAGATTGCTATTGTTTCTTTACGCTTCCTTGCATATGCTAGTTTTTGCTTGCCTTGATAATTTGTTTGCCTATAAGATGCCTATGCATAGGAAGTATGTTAGAGTTAGATGTGTTTGTCACGTGTTTTATGATGCTCTCTTTGTGCTTCAATTCTTGTCTTTCATGTGAGCATCATTAAAATTATCAATGCCTACCTTTAAGGATTTAAAGAAAAGAGCTTGTTGGGAGACAACCCAACATTTCTCCTTGCTGTTATTCAATAAATTATTTATCTAGCCTCTGTTTTGGTTGTGTTTTTGTGTTTAATTAGTGTTTGTTCCAAGTATAACCATTGGCAAGACTTGGGGAAAGTCTTGATTGAACTTGCTGTAAAAACAGAAACTTTAGCGCTCACGAGAACTGCTGTCATTTTTATTTGGAAAGTGATATTTAGTTAATTATTTTTGAAGATGATTAATAGATAAATTCCTCACGTCCAGAAATTTATTTTAGAATTTTTGGGGTTCCAGATCTTGCGCTAGCTACAGATTACTACAGACTGTTCTGTTTTTGGCAGATTCTGTTTTTCGTGTGTTGTTTGCTTATTTTGATGAATCTATGGCTAGTAAAATAGTTTATAAACCATAGAGAAGTTGGAATACAGTAGGTATAACACCCATATAAATAAAGAATGAGTTCATTACAGTACCTTGAAGTGGTATTTTGTTTTCTTTCGCTAACGGAGCTCACGAGATTTTCTACTTTAAGTTTTGTGTTGTGAAGTTTTCAAGTTTTGGGTAAAGATTTGATGGATTATGGAACAAGGAGTGGCAAGAGCCTAAGCTTGGGGATTCCCATGGCACCCCCAAGATAATCTAAGGACACCTAAAAGCCAAAGCTTGGGGATGCCCCGGAAGGCATCCCCTCTTTTGTCTACTTCTATCGGTAACTTTACTTGGAGCTATATTTTTATTTACCACATGATATGTGTTTTGCTTGGAGCGTCTTGTATGATTTGAGTCTTTGCTTGTTAGTTTACCACAATCATCCTTTCTGTACACACCTTTTGAGAGAGCCATATATGATTTGGAATTTGTTAGAATACTCTATGTACTTCGCTTATATCTTTTGAGTTATATAATTTTGCTCTAGTGCTTCACTTATATCTTTTAGAGCACGGTGGTGGATTTGTTTTATAGAAACTATTGATCTCTCATGCTTCACTTAGATTATTTTGAGAGTCTTAATAGCATGGTAATTTGCTTTAAATCCTAATATGCTAGGTATTCAAGAATAAAAAAAATTCTCTTATGAGTGTGTTAAATACTATGATAAGTTTGATACTTGATAATTGTTTTGAGATATGAAGATGGTGATATTAAAGTCATGCTAGTTGAGTAGTTGTGAATTTGAAAAATACTTGTGTTGAAGCTTGTGATTCCCGTAGCATACACGTATGGTGAACCGTTATGTGATGAAGTCGGAGCATGATTTATTTTTTGATTGCCTTCCTTATGAGTGGCGGTCGGGGACGAGCGATGGTCTTTTCCTACCAATCTATCCCCCTAGGAGCATGCACGTAATACTTTGCTTTGATAACTTGTAGATTTTTGCAATAAGTATATGAGTTCTTTATGACTAATGTTGAGTCCATGGATTATATGCACTTTTCTCACCCTTCCACCTTAGCTAGCCTCTCTAATACTGCGCACCTTTCGCCGGTATCATACAACAACCATATACCTTCCTCAAAACAGCCACCATACCTACCTATTATGGCATTTCCATAGCCATTCCGAGATATATTGCCATGCAACTTTCCACCGTTCCGTTTATTATGACACACTCCATTATTGTCATATTGCTTAGCATGATCATGTAGTTGACATAGTATTTGTGGCAAAGCCACCGTTCATAATTCTTTCATACTTATCACTCATGCATCATTGCATATCCCGGTACACCGCCGGAGGCATTCACATAGAGTCATATTTTGTTCTAAGTATCGAGTTGTAAGAAAAATAAAAGTGTGATGATCATCATTATTAGAGCATTGTCCCAGTGAGGAAAGGATGATGGAGACTATGATTCCCCCACAAGTCGGGATGAGACTCCAGACGAAAAATAAATAAAAGAGGACAAAGAATGAAAAAAGAGAAAGAAAAGAGGCCATAATTAAGAGGAAAGGCCCAAATAAAAAATAAAAAAATAATGAGAGAAAAAGAGAGAAGGGACAATGTTACTATCCTTTTACCACAATTGTGCTTCAAAGTAGCACCATGATCTTCATAGTAGAGAGTCTCTCATGTTATCACTTTCATATACTAGTGGGAATTTTTCATTATAGAACTTGGCTTGTATATTCCAATGATGGGCTTCCTCAAATTGCCCTAGGTCTTCATGAGCAAGCAAGTTGGATGCACACCCACTTAGTTTCTTTTTGAGCTTTCATATACTTATAGCTCTAGTGCATCTGTTGCATGGCAATCCCTACTCACTCACATTGATATCAATTGATGGGCATCTCCATAGCCTGTTGATACGCCTAGTTGATGTGAGACTATCTTCTGCTTTTTGTCTTATCCACAACCACCACTCTATTCCACCTATAGTGCTATATCCATGGCTCACGCTCATGTATTGCGTGAAGATTGAAAAAGTTTTGAGAATGTCAAAAGTATGAAACAATTGCTTGGCTTGTCATCGGGGTTATGCATGATTTAAATATTTTGTGTGGTGAAGATAGAGCATAGCCAGACTATATGATTTTGTAGGGATAACTTTCTTTAGCCATGTTATTTTGAGAAGACATACTTGCTTTGTTAGTATGCTTGAAGTATTATTATTTTCTATGTCAATATGAACTTTTGTCTTGAATCTTTCGGATCTGAATATTCATACCACAATTAAGAAGAATTACATTAAAATTATGCCAAGTAGCACTCCGCATCAAAAATTTTGTTTTTATCATTTACCTACTCGAGGACGAGCAGGAATTAAGCTTGGGGATGGTTGATACGTCTCCAACGTATCTATAATTTTTGATTGCTCCATGCTATATTATCTACTGTTTTGGACATTATTGGGCTTTATTATCCACTTTTATATTATTTTTGGGACTAACCTATTAACCGGAGGCCCAGCCCAGAATTGCTGTTTTTTGCCTGTTTTAGGGTTTCGAAGAAAAGGAATATCAAACGGAGTCCAAACAGAATGAAACCTTGGGGAACGTGATTTTCTCATCGAATACAACTCAGGAGACTTGGACCCTACATCAAGACACGTAACAGGAGGCAACGAGGTAGGGGGCGCCTACCCCCCCCCCTAGGCGCGCCCTCCACCCTCGTGGTCCCCCTGTTGCTCCACTGACATACTTCTTCCTCCTATATATACCCACGTACCCCCAAACGATCAGATACAGAGCCAAAACCCTAATTCCACCGCCGTAACTTTCTGTATCCACGAGATCCCATCTTGGGGCCTGTTTCGGAGCTCCATCGGAGGGGGCATAGATCACGGAGGGCTTCTACATCAACACCATAGCCCTTCCGATGAAGTGTGAGTAGTTTACCTCAGACCTACAGGTCCATAGTTAGTAGCTAGATGGCTTCTTCTCTCTTTTTGGATCTCAATACAATGTTCTCCCCCTCTCTTGTGGAGATCTATTCGATGTAATCTTGTTTTTACGGTGTGTTTGTTGAGACCGATGAATTGTAGGTTTATGATCAAGTCTATCTATGAATAATATTTGAATCATCTCTGAATTCTTTTATGTATGATTGGTTATCTTTGCAAGTCTCTTTGAATTATCAGTTTGGTTTGGCCTACTAGATTGATCTTTCTTGCAATGGGAGAAGTGCTTAGCTTTGGGTTCAATCTTGCGGTGTCCTTTCCCGGTGATAGTAAGGGCAGCAAGGCACGTATTGTATTGTTGCCATCGAGGATAATAAGATGGGGTTTTCTTCATATTGCATGAGTATATCCCTCTACATCATGTCATCTTGCTTAAGGCGTTACTCTGTTTTTAACTTAATACTCTAGATGCATGCTGGATAGCGGTCAATGAGTGGAGTAATAGTAGTAGATGCAGGCAGGAGTGGTCTACTTGTCTCGGACGTGATGCCTATATACATGATCATACCTAGATATTCTCGTAACTATGCTCAATTCTGTCAATTGCTCAACAGTAATTTGTTCACCCACCGTAGAATACTTATGCTCTCGAGAGAAGCCACTAGTGAAACCTATGGCCCCCAGGTCTATCTTTATCATATCAATCTCCTACTACTTAGTTATTTACTTTGCCTTTATTTTACTTTGCATCTTTATTATAAAAACACCAAAATATTATCTTATCATATCTATCAGATCTCACTCTCGTAAGTGGCCCTATAGGGATTGACAACCCCTATTTCCGTTGGTTGCGAGGATTTATTTGTTTTGTGCAGGTGCGAGGGACTCGCGCGTAGCCTCCTACTGGATTGATACCTTGGTTCTCAAAAACTGAGGGAAATACTTACGCTACTTTGCTGCATCATCCCTTCCTCTTCGGGGAAAACCAACGCAGTGCTAAAAGAGGTAGCAGGTACCAACTGTCCCGCCCTGCAAGTTCGGTGGGTTTATCAAACTTTTCCATCCGCATGACCCAAAGGAAGTTCTTGACGCGTGTTCGTTCAACTTTCCCAGAGCTGGACGAAGAAGGTGGAGCGAATCCATTGTCCGGCCCCACTGCCCGAAGACCCGGCCATCCCACTTTTGACGAAGATCCTTGGCCCGGTGCCTTACAAGGTGCCGAAGAAGACGGCCGAGAAGGAGGCTAAAAATACCCGGGGCGGCCTTCGTCGTCGCGGCACTTCGGGCACAATACTCGAAGGCTCTGATGCCCATTCCGCCTTTGAAGAGGAGGAAAAGGCGGAGGGAGATGAATCCCCTGTGGAGGGAAGAAGGAAGAGGACGGCCTCCGCATCCTTGGAGGCCGAACTACCCGAAAGAGGAAAGATTCCTCGTTAAGAGGAGTCTCCCGCCGCCGCTGACAACGGCCCGGCATGGGATCCCAGGGCCCAGCCCCTGGTGAACTCGTGAGTATATAAAATCCGAATATGTTTAAGCGTCTGGACTCATCCTGGCTTAGTATTTTAACCGAAGCCGTATATTTCTTGTAGTTCGGCGAGGTCCCGTACCGAACAATCCTCATCGGAGGACCTGCTGAGCTCAAACGCTGTGGAGAGCGGGACACCCCCGAAGGACCCTTCCTCCAAGCAGGTGTCAAACACTGAGGCCTCATCCCAAAAGGACCCCGGGCAAGGAGAAAAGGAAAAAAACGTGAAGGCGGCGCCTGGAGGTCGAACCGCAGGGGCCGAAGACGTGGGGAAAAAGATTCCGCCGGCAACCTCTGTCTATCCAGAAGTGTCGGATGCTTTGTTGGTGGCGCTACGAGATGCCTCCATCGTTGATGAACACCATGCCCTGATGGGCGCGGCGATTGAGAAATTTAGTCGACCGAGAGTGGACTGAACGAAGCCTGTATCAGTCTTATAAAAGGCTTTGAGGTATGTTTTATGAGTTATCGAAGAGTGTCATAGTATAGATAGTAGCCCCTGATACGTTGTTCGGTGAAAGAAAGAACCGGAGAGGGGATCGAATTCATGATCTGAGGAAGACTCACTAAGTGACATTGATTTCTCTCCTGTTTCAAGCAGATACCTGTAGCGGGTGCTGCCTCTCACACTACGGAGATCGCCGGACTGAATCAAAGTCTGGAGCGGGCCAGGGAAGAAATTGGCCGATTGCAAATGCAGTTGAGGGATAAACAAGGTATGCACCAGTATTATGTGCATTTATTGTGAGATAAATGTTCAGTATGAAATAAGCCGCATAATTTGTGCTAGGATTATGACCGAAGTCGAGGCCCTCAAAAGGGCCGTTGCCGAGGCCGAGAAAAAGGCGGCCACGGAGCGGGCTCTTCGTGAGAAATAGGAAGCCAGAGTTATTAAAGCTGAGCAGGGGCTGCAAGAGGCCATAAGTAAATGCGAGGCCTTGGAGCAGAGTTTAACGGAGAAAGAGTCCTAACTCACCAAGGTGCGCCAAGCCACGAGCGACGCCCAGGGGGAAACCCAAGGCACGCTGCAGGGGATCCAAGAGGCGAGGAAGATCGTGGAAGGTAAGCTTTTCCCATTTAAAAAATATTTGAAGGGAAAACTATGTTTCTGACTATGAATCTAGACTTCTCAGGTGTATTTGCCGAGCTGCCGCACAGTATATCAGATGCCGCTCACTTCTACCGAGCCGAAGGAAGGAACATCGCCGATAAGCTTTTTTGGTCTTAGTATTTGGCACCGAATTATCCGGTGCCTTTTGCCGATCAACTGAAACAGTTGATCGAACTGCATAAGGCGGCGGAACTAGCCATGAAAGATGTGGTTATCCGGCTATGGCCTGCCGAACCGATTCCAAGCAGCTACTTCAGGCTCGTAAGGCAGCTTATAAGCGCTTGCCCTCGACTTGACGTCATCAAGTGGTCGGTCTGTATAGAAGGAGCGTGAATGGCCTTCGCCCTTGCAAAGGTGCACTAGGGGAAGATGGATGCCGAAAAGCTGATGACCGAAGGACCACCGCAGGGGAAGGAGCACCGCAAGCCCGAATCATATTATAAGAGTGTCCTGAAAGGATCCTACCTTGTGGTGGAGCTATGTACCAAGGACATTATATTTCCCTGAATGCGGATCATGTTGTCTGTTGTAATGTTTAAACAAGGTCGTTGATATGTCGCCTGTTATATAAAAGTTTACCCTCCTGTGCGGGCATTTGTATATTAAGGTTGAGAGTTGGCCAGTCGTGGGCTTCTGCCCCCACGTAAGGAGTACGGGGGTGTTTGGGATAAACCTGAGCACTCTTTATCCCAGTTTTGGGTCCTCCAAGGGAGGTGCTCAACACAACGAACTAGGCAATCGGACAATAGGGCTTTATCACTCTCACTTAGCCAGAGGAGCTTTAGTATGGTCGGAGCAGCCCCTTGTGTTCGGAAGACCGTACTAGGGGCTCTATAAGCGCCTGATCGAAGAAAAAAGCCGATCCATCACACGCTGCATTGGTTATGGCATTGTGCGGGAGAAATCCTTAAAGATTTTGTGATCGCCCGAACAGCTGACCAGCTCTCGCCGTATCATGACAGTCAGTTTTCGACTTTCTCTACTGAGGTGCTTGTCCGGAAGAACCGGGACACAATCGCAGTAGTTCTCCCAGTGCTACCTTAGCCGATATAGCGGAACGTAAGGTACCAAAACATAGGAGCCGGGCAAACCCAACTATTGACCCAAGACATGATTCAGAGCTGATGCATATAATTCTATAAGTTCGGGGTGCCGAACTTCCGTGAAGGTGTTCGGACTTTTATTGCCGTGTTACGGGGAAGACGAAGCCCCTGGCATATTTAGGGCATACCGCTGTGTACGGATGCCATTTGACGCAATGATTTTGATACGAAATAACCAGCAGGTAAACATCATATGAATCCACATGTTGTATAAATAATAAGTCTATGCTTATGGTACAAGTAATGTGATAAAAAAGGAGTTGTGATAGCAGAACCTGTTGTGACCAGGGGGAAGAGGTTGAGTGCGGGTCCGTATTGTAGCCGGACGGTCGCTGCGGGGAATGTTTAAGGATCCCTAGGCGCGTTTGAGCTACCTCTGTGGAGTCCGTCCTGGTCGGTGCAAAGGTGAACCTGCGAAGGAAATATAAGAAATGTTTGTGTGCCGGAGGGCGGTTGAGCCGCTGAGTTCGGCCTATCATGGCCTTTGCCGGGGTGTTTAATTGAACCCTGGACGAGCCAGAGTATCCTTCCGCAAAGTAGTTCGGAGCCCCTTGACGGTGTTCGGGAGCCTAGGTGTCGACTCGAGGTTCGGCTGCAAGGTGCTGCTCGGCGTTCCTTCTTCTAAGGCAGTGATGTATTTGTTGGTGTCGAAAGAAAATTCGGCCTTGCCATGAACCGTGAAGACGCCGCGTGGACTGGGCATTTTGAGCTTACGGTAGGCATAATGTGGCACCGCGTTGAATCGAGCGAACGCAGTTCGCCCGAGCAGTGTTTGATAGTCACTGCGGAAAGGGGCGATTTCAAAGATTAACTCTTCGGTACGGTAATTTTCTGGTGATCCGAAGATTACCTCGAGGGAAATGGAGCCTGTACAGCTGACCTCCATACCTGGTATGATGCCTCTGAAAGTGGACTTAGTGGGCTTGATCGCTGACTGATCGATGCCCATCTTGCATACTGTATCCTGCTAAAGCAGATTTAAACTGCTACCTCCGTCCATAAGGCCTCGAGTGAGGTGGAACCCGTTTACTATTGGGTCGAGGATTAGTGCGGCTGGATTGCCCCGGTTGTGTAAGTGCATCTAGTGCCACCCCTAGTTGGTTTTGGAGTATTGACGACAAACCTAGTTGAGGGACTAATGTGTTTGTGAGAATTGCAGGATAACACAAGTAGAAGTCCCTCATTGATTCGGTTTTCCTACCAGTGATGACCCCTAAAAATGTATGAAGACATTGAAGTCAAAGGTGGTATATGAAGATATTCACATTGAAGACTATGACAAGAGAAGACACCACATGAAGCCTATGGAGCTCGAAGACTTAGATCTTTTGTAGTTCTTTTTCTTTTGTGTTGAGTCATAGGAACCACCGTACTGTTAAGTGGGGTCCAAGAGAACCAGTCAGAATGACTGAAGTGATGCCTAACCAAAACCTATGTCTTCGAGTGAAGACTATGAGAGCGAATCTTGTCCAGAGTCGGACAAGTCAGCTTTGCTTGCAGCCCAAGTAAAGTTGTCGTGTGAGTTTGAAATCTGACCGTTGGAACACGTGTCAGTTCCTTAGTGACCCAGGGTCATTTCGGACAAATCAGGTCGGGTTGCCAAGTGGCTATAAATAGCCCACCCCCTACAACCATAAACGGTTGGCTGCTCAGATTGAGAGTACGGCTTTTGTCGTTTGAGAGCAACCCACCTCGAAGCCTTTGAGAGAGAATTCCTTGCGAGGATAAAGCCCTAACCACCCAGAGCCAAAAAGAATTGGGCATCACTTAAGTCTTCTTGTTTGTGTGATCTGAAGACTTATTACACTTGAGGACTGTGCATCCTCCAGCCGGTTAGGCGTCGCGTTCTGAGCATCCAAGAGACATTGTGGAGTGCCGGTGAACGAAGTCTATGAAGGTTTGGGAGTCTACCTTGAAGACTTACCAGAGTGATTGGGCGAGGTCTGTGTGACCTTAGCTCAAGGGGAATACGGTGAGGACTGGGTGTCCTCAGCTGCGTGTTCAGGACTGGGTGTCCGGGACTGTGTGTCCTAAGGTTTAAATACCTAGCCGCCCTAACCAGACGTACAGTTGTCACAACAACTGGAACTGGTTCAACAAATCATTGTCTTCAACGAGTCACTGGTTTCATCTTCCTTTCCCTTTACTTACTGTTACTCCTTGTGAAGTCATTGTATGTTTGCACTATCCTTTGTCTTCACTGAGTGACTGTGTGTTCTGTCTGGCTTCATAATATCTTCCTACCTGATCCTTACTACATTGCTGCTATTAGTCATTGTGCTTTCACTCTATTGAATACTTGACTATGGCTTGCCTAGTGTAGTCTATCTTCCGCTGCAGGGTATTAGGTTTATTTCTATCGTTTGTCTTCATAACTCCCACATTTTGAAGACTTTCATAAAAATCGCCTATTCATCCCCCCCTCTAGTCGATATAACGCACTTTCAATTGGTATCAGAGCAAGGTGCTCCCTTGTTCTGTGTGATTCGGTTTAACCACCTGGAGTTTTAGCTATGTCGACTGCAGGGATAATTAAAGTCTCCGCTGCGTGCCCCGTCTTCGATGGAACTGAATATCCCTACTGGAAGAATAAGATGCGCATGCATCTTGAAGCCATTGACGTCGACCTATGGTATGTCGTCGAGAACGGCATTCCCAAGGCTGGAGAAGGTGTCACTGCTGCTGATGTCAAGAAATTCGTTCAACTGGACTCTACTGCCAAAAATATCATATGTGGTCATCTGACCAAAGGACAGTATGGCCGTGTGAGTGCTTTGAAGACATCTAAGCTGGTCTGGGACTGGCTCTCCAAGGTCAATGAAGGCATCTCAACCCAGAGAGATCAGAGAATCAGTTTCCTTCGTAACCTCTTCAACCGCTTCAAGCGAAATGACAATGAGAATGTCCAGCACACATTTGACCGACTCACTGACATCACAAATGAGCTTCAAGCCCTCGGCGCTACTGAGATCACCAAACATGAAGTCGTCAAGACGCTACTGAGATCACTTGATAGTTTGTTTGACATCCTAGCCCTGATGATTCAAGAACGTCCTGATTTCAAGACACTCGATCCATCTGACATACTTGAGAGGCTCAACACACATGAGTTTCAGCTTTCTGAGAAAAGAGATATCTACTGTCCAAACTATGGGCGAACTCGTGCCTTGAAGGCAAAAGGTGTCTCCTCATCTGAAGAAGAATCTGACAGCAGTTCTGATGATCCTGAAGACATTGGAAGGGAACTTGCTATGCTTGTCAAGAAGTTCCAAAAATTCACCAAGAAGAAAGGCTTCAGAAAGTCTTCTCGATCAAGCTCCAGGAATGATGAAGCTTCTGCTCATGACTACAAGAAGAAAACATGTCACAAGTGCAAGAAACTTGGCCACTTCATTTCTGAATGTCCACAGTGGGACAATGGGAACAAAAAGAAGAAGAAGAGCAAGGAATATGACTCTGACGACAAGAAGAAGAAGAAATCAAAGTCTTCTTCCAAGTCTTCCTCAAAGTCTTCATCACACAAGAAGAGCTCATCTGGCAAGGCACGTGCGTTTGTTGGCAAGGAAATGGATTCAGAGGAGGAGTCTGTTTCTGAGGAGGCGGAGGTGGAGTCTGAGGAGGAGTCCGGTTCAGGCGTCGCAAGTCTGGCTACAGCATACGTTGCCAAGTCCATCTTCAACACTGAAGACAATGACTTCATCACCGACACCGATGCAAATGACAAGGACTACTCCGCTTCTACCTACTGCTTCATGGCACGCGGTGCCAAGATAAACACACGCACTACTCACTATCAAACATCTAGTGACGATGACTCTGATTGTGATTCAAAACCCAGCTACAAAACACTTGCTAAAATTGCAACTGAACAACAGAAAGCTATGGAACATATTCAAAAACTGTTAGACAGAAGTGATGATCTGTTAGGTGCTGAAATGACTCGATCTGAATCCTTAATTGAAGACATAAAAAATCTTCACGTTAAGTATCAGGAACTTGAAAGTCGTCATGAAACTCTCTCAACAACTCATGAAAAGCTTTCCTATGATTATCTTCAAAGGAAACAAGATCTTGAGAAATTGAGAGCGGTTCATGAAGATCTTCAAAAGGAAAATGGGTCACTTCGCGCCAAACAGATCAGTCCCGCTCAGGAAGGATTTGAACCACCATGTCTTAAATGTATTGAGCGTGATAATGCTACTTCTGTTGCTGAATGTTCTACTGCTACTACTGTTGCAATATTTTCAACTGTTGATGTGGTAACTAACCCCTCTGCTGAGGATACCACTGCTATTGCTGATGAGAATGCTAGGTTGAAGACATTGCTTGAAACAAGGGATGTACAAAAGTCTTAAAGGGCATCAGACACTATGTGATGTCCTCAAAAAGCAGATATTGAACCGAAACCCGAGGAAAGAGGGTGTTGGGTTCGTAAGGAAAATGAATGCTGATGGCTCTTACTGGAAACCTGAGCAGTACCCCAAAACCATGTGGGTTGCTGCAAAGGAACCTTCAGCAGACCCATCCAATCTATCTGGCTTCACTTGTGCTAACCCCATTATCATTGATGAATCCTTTGATGCAAACTATATACTGTTTAAGAATCAGAATGGTGAAGTGTTTGCCAGGTACATTGGTACTAACTGCAGGAATGGACCGCCTATGAAGAAGATCTGGGTTCCGAAAAGGTGTCTGGAGAATCTTCCTGTGAATGTCATCATGACACCTCACGTGAAGAAGACAAACCTCAGACCAAAGGCTTCATACGGTCCAAAGGCTTCATACAGACAGAGGACCCACCCGAGTTGCACTAACGCAAATGTTTTGCAGGGAAACCATACTCAGGCATATGAATATGAGAGCGGTTCATCAAACCGCCATGTTCATAAGACCAAGAACTATTCTGCTTATTCTTATGAGTACTATTGTCCGCCTGCAAGACTGTTTGCTAGGGCTCCAAAGCCAAAATTCTCAAATGCTGCACTTAGACTTATTGCTTCTCAGCCACCCTCGAAGATGTGGGTGGCTAAAAAAGCTTAACTCTCTTTTGCAGGGAAAGGTCTCCAGCAGAAAACCAAAATCGTCTGACGCCATTGTTGGGGACCTTAAACATCTTGTAGGGCGCAAAATCAAATGCCCGAATGGTCTTACTATGTACTTCGTTCCTGAATCGCTTGCTACTCTCCCTATTAGTCCTAATCCGGATCTAAGCTTTCATAACCCATTGGTTTGTCAAATGTTTTTGCTTCACAATGCTCTTCGTGAAGTCTATCCCCTAACTGCACTGTAGGGTACGACACCAGCGTCTTCAGAATGGATTATTGATAGTGGGTGTACAAATCACATGACTGGCAAAAGAAGTCTTCTTATGGACTCAACCTTACGTCCATCCGACAAGAGCCACATCACATTTGCTGACACTGGTAAAAGTAAGGTATTGGGTCTAGGTAGAGTTGCAATCTCAAGGGATCAACACATGGATAAAGTCATGCTTGTTGAATTCCTTGGCTTCAACTTAATGTCTGTCTCAATGTTTTGTGATTTGAACATGATCGTAATATTTGGAAAATATCGTTGCCTTGTACTAATGGAATCTGACAAGTCTCTAGTGTTTGAAGGGTATCGAAAAGATGATCTGTACGTAGTAGATTTCTCAACAGGACCACATCTTGCCGTATGTCTTCTAGCAAAAGCTTCAGAATGCTGGCTCTGGCATCGGAGGCTTGGGCATGCTGGCATGAGGAACCTCCACACCCTGGCAAAGAATAAGCATGTCATAGGCATCGAGGGCGTCAAGTTCAAGAAAGATCACTTATGCGGTGCCTGTGAAGTAGGGAAGATGACAAGGGCCAAACATCCCTCGAAGACAATCATGACCACTACTCGACCCTTCGAACTGCTTCACATGGATCTTTTCGGTCCCACTCATTACTCAACTCTTACTACTACTGCTTGCCTCTATGGCTTCATTATTGTTGATGATTATTCTAGATACACTTGGGTGCACATAATCCTTTACAAGACTGAAGTGCAGGATGTCTTCAGACGCTTCGCAAATCAAGCTATGAACAATTATGGCGCCAAGATAAAGCACATCAGAAGTGACAATGGCACTAAATTCAAGAACACTGGCCTTGATACATATCTTGATACCTTGGGCATCACACATGAATTCTCAGCCCCGTACACGCCACAGCAGAATGGCGTCGTCGAACGCAAGAATAGAACACTCATTGAGATGGCCAGAACGATGCTAGATGAATACAAGACCCCAAGAAAATTCTGGCCTGAAGCCATTGATATTGCATGCCATACAATCAATCGTGTTTATCTTCACAAGCTTCTGAACAAGACATCTTATGAGCTCCTTACTGGCAAGAGGCCAAATGTCAGTTACTTCAAAGTATTTGGCGCAAGGTGCTGGATCAAGGACCCACATCACACCTCAAAGTTTGCACCAAAAGCACATGAGGGTTTTATGCTTGGATATGGAAAGGATTCGCACTCCTATAGAGTCTTCAATCTCTTTCATTACAAAGTGGTTGAAACAGTGGATGTGCGGTTCGATGAGACCAACGGTTCACAAAGAGAGCAACTGCCAAATGTGCTAGATGAAGTTCCATCCAGTGAATCAATCAAGCTAATGGGAACTGGAGAAATTATACCTTCTGAAGCTCATCCTGAAGAACTTATCATCTCAGCACCTGATCAACATGAAGACAATGCTCAGCCTGAAGACATTCCTTCTAACAACGACAATGATCAGCAAGAGCAAAGTCTTCGCCCTGTACATCCTCGCGTTGCCAATGAAGTGCAGATTGAAAGAATAATTGATAGCATCAATGCACCCGGTCCACTCACTCGTTCAAGGGCAACTCAGCTAGCAAATTTCTGTGGGCACTTCGCATTCGTCTCAATGACAGAACCCAAGAAAGTTGAAGAAGCCTTCATGGAACCTGAATGGATTCAAGCTATGCAAGAAGAGCTTCAACAGTTTGAGCTGAATAATGTATGGGAACTAGTTAAGCGTCCTGATCCGCGGAAGCACAATATAATAGGCACCAAATGGATATACCGCAACAAGCAAGATGAACATGGTCAAGTTGTCAGAAACAAAGCTCGTCTCGTTGCTCAAGGATATACTCAAGTGGAAGGCATTGACTTTGATGAAACATTTGCTCCTGTGGCTAGACTTGAAGCCATACGCATACTGCTGGCCTATGCAAATCATCATAACATACTTCTATATCAAATGGATGTGAAGAGTGCTTTTCTCAATGGCAAGATTGAAGAAGAAGTGTATGTTGCACAACCGCCTGGCTTTGAAGATCCAAAACATCCTGACATGGTATACAAGCTCAACAAGGCACTGTATAGCCTCAAACAAGCCCCTCGGGCCTGGTATGACACACTCAAATACTTCCTGAAGAGCAAAGGCTTCATACCTGGTTCCCTAGACCCCACTCTCTTCACAAAGACATATGATGGTGAACTATTTGTGTGCCAAATATATGTGGATGACATTATCTTCGGCTGCACCAATCAGAAGTATAGTGAAGAGTTTGGATATATGATGCAAGAGCAATATCAGATGTCCATGATGGGAGAGCTGAAGTTCTTCCTCGATCTTCAAATACGACAACAACGCAACGGCATCTTCATATCTCAAGAGAAGTATCTCAAAGATTTCCTGAAGAAGTTTGGTATGCAAGACTGCAAAGGCTTCACAACACCAATGCCAGCCAAACATCATCTCGGTCCCGACGACAATGGTAAAGAGTTCGATCAAAAGGTATACCGCTCCATGATTGGTTCTTTACTTTATCTATGTGCATCTAGGCCAAATATTATGCTTAGTGTTTGCATGTGTGCTCGATTTCAAGCGGCACCAAAGGAGTCGCATCACTTAGCTGTGAAGCGAATTCTTCGATATTTGGCTCACACCCCAACTCTAGGATTATGGTATCCAAAGGGCTCAGAGTTTGATCTGGTTGGATTCTCGGATGCTGATTATGCTGGTGACAAAGTTGATCGCAAGTCTACATCAGGCACATGTCACTTTCTGGGACGATCACTTGTATGTTGGTCTTCAAAGAAGCAGAACTGTGTATCTCTCTCCACTGCTGAATCTGAATACATTGCTGCTAGATCTTGCTGCGCTCAGCTTCTGTGGATGAAGCAAACACTCAAGGACTATGGCATTCATCTGAAGCAAGTGCCACTTTACTGCGACAACGAAAGAGCCATCAAGATCGCCAACAACCCAGTTCAGCACTCGAAGACAAAGCACATTGAAATTCATCATCATTTTCTCAAAGATCATGTTGTGAAGGAAGATATTGATATCATACACGTCAACACTGAAGAGCAATTGGCAGATATCTTCACCAAGCCCTTGGATGAGAAGAGATTTTGCAAGTTACGGTGTGAGCTAAATATCCTGGAATCCTCAAATGTCCTGTGATCAGGCACACATCCTAACCCTAATGCATATTGATGACTTAGATGTGCAACACACGAAGTAAAGTATATCTTCAATCAATGAAGACATACATTCTAAGTGTGAATACATTAATGTGGAATTTGACTTCGGAGCGCCACGATAATTGTGCGCCGTGTCTGGGTCTAATACTTCCTATATGGTGGGTAACGCCACCATCAAATGTTCTATTTTGAAGTGTTTCACTCATGGCGTTACCTTGCAATGTCTTCACATTTGGTTTGGCTTCGATCTCAACATATCTTCATGATTATCTTCACTACGTTGATTTTATATATATATATATATATATATATATATATATATATATATATATATATATATATATATATTAGTGTTCTGTCCTCTACAGCATTCACTTATAGCTATGTCTTCATTGTTGAATCTTTTGAACTAAGTGAATGTGATCGGACCCTAACCTCTCTATGCTTTCTATCTCAAATTCTATCTCTCCAAATCATATGCATTCTATTGAAACTATCGAATGTCTTCTCTGCGTCCTTGTCAGCAGAAGATACAGAGACAACCATTAAGTCCGTTTTCAATGCTCATTCCTCCCGGAGAAGTAGGAACGACCACCCGACAATCAAGGCGTGTGTGGGACGTGGAACAAACCCCAAAATTCCGCATAATGGCCACGTGTTCCTCAGATGCGAATCGCCAGGGGCACCTGTGTAATAGCGCAGTGCCGTCCCTGTACCTATAAATACACACTTCACAGCGGTCATTATCTCTTCTTCCACTCTCGCACGAACCCTAGCGCCACCGCTAGCCCTCGACGACGCCGGCGACAAAGCGCTTCACTGCCGCAACCTCTCCGACGCTGTCTTCACGCCGACCGCGGACATCATCCTCTCGGCCGTCGCCGTAGGTGTCCTCTGTCGCCAAGTTAGGACACGGAAGATCGAACTGCTCGGCCTCATCTTCCACTCCGTCTAGCAGTTCTTAGTGTGGTAAATAAAACTTCCTTTTTACAGCACCGTTGATCCTATGGATTTGTCACTTTCTACCACAAGCAGTTTCTATTCACACAAGTTAGATCTCTCTCATACTGCATCTCATAACATGCCTAGTATATTCACTTATGCTTCACAAAGTAGTTAGATTCCTCACTTGTACTGATTTGTGGATTCGTACAAATCTGGAACCAACTCCTTATCTATGAGTGAATGTCTTCGCACGATGAGGTCAATGTCTTCTAAACTGATTTATCTTCAAAATCTTCTGAGAATGCATATGACCTCTTCCCCTTCCCTCGCACCTTAATGCTGTCACAGGTACATGTCCGTGGGAGAATCATTTGGTTCTCATAGTCTGCATTCATTTGCAGAATTCTTACAGCATCACATAAACTCTCCCGAAGCCAGTTCCTGTTGGTCCAGCAAGCGAAAACCTTTGAAGCCTTTGAACATGTTGAAGCCTTTCAAGTTAAAGTTTATGGCTTCAAAGAAAGCAGCAAGGAAGGGTGGCAGAAAGTGTCATGGAGAGACATCCAGAGATCTGCCAGATGAACTCTCAGAACTGTACAAGACAGATCCTGAAGAGGATTACAATCAGCGCAAGACCCGAATCCAATGGATTCGAAGATATTGGGCAGAACAATGGTTCAAATACCGATTTGTAACCCAAGAATATGCTGAGAAAAATGCCATCAAGAGACCGTGGGGAAACATCCTATACAAGAATCTTATGCCCAGGTCCAGAGATGAAGCCATTGAACAAGGCTTCTATCCCTGCATGGTCCGTGGGCCTCAGCCTGCTGATGCACACCCATCGTCACTACTCTGGTGTCGTGACGACAATCTGTTCAAGCGCAACTTCCAGTTTGCCCAGAACTCAATGAAGTAGAACAAGAAGACTTTTGGGTTAGACTTCAACCCTGGTCCCTCAGCACCAAGGGCAGATGGCACACGAGATGCAGAACCCAATGTCATCGGTCCCTTCTACAACCTTGAAGGCCTCATCACCCGTATCTTGGTTCAAGGGACTGCAGTGAATGAGCCTGCAGCTGACGCTGAATCTGAAGAAGCGCCTGCAGCGCCAAAGACAAAGAAGCTGAAGAAGCCTAAAGCTTCAAAGCCTGCCCCTTCACCAAAAATCTCACGGGCGAAGCCACTAGTAACTGCACCTCCTGAAGACAATGTGCATTCCAAAGACTTATCTCGCATCTCCAAGCCCCAGAAGGTCAAGATGCCTCTGCCTCACACCGGACAAGAGCTAACTGCTGCTACCATTTTGCGCAATGACGACATTGATATGTCAAGTGATGAAGATCTAGCAGATGACGCTCTTGAGCAACTCGTCAAGAGCAAAGAAGAAGCTGAAATCTTAAATGATCTACCTCTCTTTGATGTGACCATCATCCACAACTTCATTGACGAGTGGTTTGACACGCCAAACATTAGCTTTGAAGATCTGCAGCTACCAATTGGCCTCAGTGTCGCCTTCCAAGGCGCCATTGCTTCAGAACTCGCTATTGCCCAGCGCATTGTTGAACTGAAGCAAAAGATTGACTATGAAAAGGCTCAGTTCAAGAAGCATATGGCCAAGCTCAGCGTGCAGGAAGTGAAGAACTTCAAGAGTATGATGCACGAGCTCAAGGAAGCCTTTGTAAAGAAACGTGCAGGAGCTTAGGGTTCGCGTGAGCGCATGAAGACTCTAGCTGATAGATGTGTGCAAGCCTACAATGAGGCTAAGAAGCGGAAGGACCTTGGGCGTCCTGGCATCGACCCCAGGATGGCCGCAAAGAAGAAGAAGAAGCCTGCTACGGCTGAACCTGACGCACCAAGGCAGGAAGCAGTTCCGATTGTCTTCCCAACTAGACTGACTGGCTCGAAGCCAAAAAGCCGGTCAACCGCTTCAGAGCTCAAGAAGACAAGGACTGCTGAGGCTGAAGCCAGGAAGAGGAAACATTCTGAAGCCTCTCCAACTGCCCCCTCCAAGAAGAAGAGGAAGACCAAGAAAGATCGGGCTTCTCCCACAGAGCCCTTGATAGTTGAACCCATTTCTATGGTCTATCCCGAAGCTGAACGCCAACTGACTATCCATGAGCCTGCTTCCACAGAGGCTCATGAAGCTGAAGACTTTCCAGCAACTGATCCCATCGCTGCTGAAGACATTGGTCAACATGACAATATAGAAGATGGTGCAGTCCTTCCTCAGCTTGAAAACAGCAAACTCATCAGCATTGGTCGTCCACTGACGCCAATTGCATAGGATGCTTCATGGGCAGATCACCCACAAGAGGAAGAAGACTATGAGGCCCAACCCACTCCAACTCCACAGGCGTCGCCCGCGTTGCGCAGGCTTTGCAAAGGTCCAAGGCCTCAAATCTCTGTTGAAGACAATCCGGCTGCATCAGCCGTGGAAGAAGAAGTCCCACAAGTCCCCCTGTCCCACCAAGAAGCAGTTCTCAAGGAGAAAGTGCTTGTGACCGACCCTCCAGCTCGTCAAGTGGAGGATGAACATCTTGAGGCTGCCACAACCACCAATGAAGCTAATGTGGAGCCCTCCCCAACGGAAGAAGAAGATAGTGAAGCCACTGATCCCGTCACTTCTATTCCTGAGTCTGCTGCCGGTCCCCAGTTCGACTATCATGTTGAGCACAGGCCTCAGGTACAGAAGCCAATCCCAAGATTGCCAAGGTTCCCAGGTCCTACATCAGCACCTGGCTCCTTCAATATCAATGGCTTCAGGGCAGACAACACATTCTTCGATAGCTCCAGGAACCCCTACTCAAGGGAAAGGATATCATCTGATCGGTTCTGGAGCTATCCTCAGCGAAGCTATTACTCATGCATTCTTTACAACCAAGGTCGCATCTTCCCACACAAGCGCCTTGACATTGAAGCTATTGCTGGTCTGCCCTGTCTGGAAGAAGCTTTGGATTGCTTCAAGGAAGTCAGACTGCTGCCGTTCGTTACTGACCAAGAGCATTGGAATGAAGAGCTGCTGCTCCAATTCTATGCCACACTTCACATCCGCGGGTACAGCAGAGATCCGAAGACTTGGGTCCTGGAGTGGATGACCGGAAACGTTCATCACGAAGCCAATGCATTTGACATCATTGAGCTCACTGGTTTGCCCACTCCTGGCGATCTCTACGAGCATGGTTGTCAGCTGCATAGTGAAGCTATTGAGAGCATCTTTAAGAGGTCGGAACCTGATATGAGTCAGATGCTCAGCATGATGAAGCCATTGCCCCAAGATGCTGCTTATCCAACAGAGTTCTTTGTTGAAGACCTTGAGTATCTGCCAAGAACCATCTATCACATCATCAGGCGAACTCTCTGGCCCATCAAAGGGCACTCTCCAAATGCCAAGCTTGAGGGTGCAATGAAGACTTTGGTCTTCTATATTCTTCATGGAAAATGCTTCAATGCACAGGACTTATTCATCCGCCAACTTGCTGCATCAGGCTCTAATCTGTTTGGCTTGAAATTCTACGCCCCATGGGTAATGCGGCTAATTAAACTTCACTCCGATATCTCATATCAGCCATCTGCTCGCAATCATAGGATTTTTCTGCCTGATGTGGATATCTCTACTGAAGCCATCTATCCTGAGCCTGCAAAGGAACCTCTAAGTCTTCAGAATGCAGAGCATCAGAGTTTCTCACAGAACATTAAAGGAGTTGAAGCAGTCACTCAGGTGTATCCTTTGGCTGGCACTACACGTGCACCACACCCTGCGTCTACTGAAGCCACTGATAGTACAACTGCTCCAAGACCCAAGAAGCGCACTCGTGTTCTCAACGACCGAGAGCTTCTTGTGGCTCTTCATCAGAAACAGGATAGGCATCATGACTGGCTGAAGTGTCAGATGAAAAGCCTCTTGGTGGATGTTAATCGCATTCGCAATCTTGCCACCAAGAATGCTTTCGTTACCCATGAAACCTGTCGCCGCACATGGAAAGGGCTAACTATGATGTGTTCTGAAGATGATCTCCAAGAGGATGGCTTCACTGAGTGATTCAAGTTTGACTCCACACCTCCTCGAAGAGCTGTGCTGCTAGGAACTCCATCCCTTGAAGACTCTGAGTTCTCTTCCTCTACTGCAACAGTGACTGCCAGAGTTATCGAGGATGAAGACGATGCTACTTCACCGCCACCTCCTTCAGCACGCGTCAACTCTGCTCCAAGCTCTTCTGCACCGCCAAACACCACCAACGACCCGGCTACTTCACCTACTCCTCATGGGAATGAGTAGATTCTCTATGTCTTCAAACCTTTTTGGTCCTTACTGACAAAAGGGGGAGAAGCATATGAGGTTGATAGTCTTCAAGCGGGTTCATATGGGCGGGTGCTTTATATTTTGCTTCGTGCTTACAACTCTCGTTTTGCTACATTTGGTTCTTTGAGTTGTAACACTTAAACTCGATGGTCGTCTGCTACATTTTGCTTCGTGCTTACAACTCTCGTTTTGCTACATTTGGTTCTTTGAGTTGTAACACTTAAACTCGATGGTCGTCTGCTACTTATATGCCACCTTGTTTTGCGATGATAAATTCTGCATGTGCGACGATAAATTCCGCACTTAGATCATTCTGCAGACGTCCATTTTCCATTATGCATTGTCATTATCTTCATATACTTTCACATGCATAGTGGATTGTCATCATAAGTTGAAGTGGATCTCCACAAGTACAACCTGCCATGTGCATTTGCATTCCAAAAGCAAATTACTTATATGCACATCTTCAGGGGGAGCCCTTGCAACTTATGAAGACAATTCCTTATCCTTTACAATTTCACAGATTATATTCCCCGTTGAAAACTTCAACTAGTTTGTCATCAATCATCAAAAAGGGGGAGATTGTAAGTGCATCTAGTGTCACCCCTAGTTGGTTTTGGAGTATTGACGACAAACGTAGTTGAGGGACTAATGTGTTTGTGAGAATTGCAGGATAACACAGGTAAAAGTCCCTCATTGATTCGGTTTTCCTACCAGAGATGACCCCTAAAAATGTATGAAGACATTGAAGTCAAAGGTGGTATATGAAGATATTCACATTGAAGACTATGACAAGAGAAGACACCACATGAAGCCTATGGAGCTCGAAGACTTAGATCTTTCGTAGTTCTTTTTCTTTTGTGTTGAGTCATAGGAACCACCGTACTGTTAAGTGGGGTCCAAGAGAACCAGTCAGAATGACTAAAGTGATGCCTAACCAAAACCTATGTCTTCGAGTGAAGACTATGAGAGCGAATCTTGTCCAGAGTCGGACAAGTCAGCTTTGCTTGCAGCCCAAGTAAAGTTGCCGTGTGAGTTTGAAATCTGACCATTGGAACACGTGTCAGTTCCTTAGTGACCCAGGGTCATTTCGGACAAATCAGGTCGGGTTGCCAAGTGGCTATAAATAGCCCACCCCCTACAACCATAAATGGTTGGCTGCTCAGATTGAGAGTACGGCTTTTGTCATTTGATAGCAACCCACCTCGAAGCCTTTGAGAGAGAATTCCTTGCGAGGATAAAGCCCTAACCACCCAGAGCCAAAGAGAATTGGGCATCACTTAAGTCTTCTTGTCTGTGTGATCTGAAGACTTATTACACTTGAGGACTGTGCATCCTCCAGCCAGTTAGGCGTTGCGTTCTGAGCATCCAAGAGACATTGTGGAGTGCCGGTGAACGAAGTCTATGAAGGTTTGGGAGTCTACCTTGAAGACTTACCAGAGTGATTGGGCGAGGTCTGTGTGACCTTAGCTCAAGGGGAATACGGTGAGGACAGGGTGTCCCGAGCTGCGTGTTCCGGACTGGGTGTCCGGGACTGTGTGTCCTAAGGTTTAAATACCTAGCCGCCCTAACCAGACGTACAGTTGTCACAGCAACTGGAACTGGTCCAACAAATCATTGTCTTCAACGAGTCACTGGTTTCATCTTCCCTTCCCTTTACTTACTATTACTCCTTGTGAAGTCATTGTATGTTTGCACTATCTTTTGTCTTCACTGAGTGACTGTGTGTTCTGTCTGGCTTCATAATATCTTCCTACCTGATCCTTACTACATTGCTGCTATTAGTCATTGTGCTTTCACTCTATTGAATACTTGACTATGGCTTGCCTAGTGTAGTCTACCTTCCGCTGCAGGGTATTAGGTTTATTTCTATCGTTTGTCTTCATAACTCCCACGTTTTGAAGACTTTCATAAAAATCGCCTATTCACCCCCCCTAGTCGATATAACGCACTTTCAGGTTGGCGTTGACCGGATGATCCGTGTTGTTGAAGGTGACCGACCCTAGCTTATATTGTGGGACGGCGAGTTCCGTTGAGACGCCATCCTTAAGGGTGTATATCTGGTCCAAGTGGGCCGTTTGGGTGGTATTTACCATATTCACCGATTGAGTATGGGGGGATTTCTTTTGCCCTCCCGTGTTCGGAAATCTGGGCCCTTCGTCGCTATCGTCGCTTTGAGACCCCTCTTCGTGGTTGGCGCCTACCTTGACGGCTTGTTTGAAGACCCAGCATTCTCTGTTGGTATGGGTAGATGGCATTTCCGGGGTGCCATGAATTTGGCATTGGCGAGCGAGTATGCGGTCCAGACTAGATGGACCCGGATTTGTATTTTTGGGCGGCCCTTTCCGTTGACCGGGCTTTGGGACCCTGAACCTAGCACTAACTGTCGTATTATTGGTTTTATCACCATATTTGCGGCGCTTGTGTTTGTTGCGTCATGGTTTGCCGTTGGCATCTTTGTTATCTAGGGTGCCCGAGTTCCTGGATGTGTTGTTGCTGCGAGCCAGCCAGCTATCCTCGCCCGCACAAAAGCGGGTCATGAGTGTCGTGAGGGTTGCCATAGACTTCGGCTTCTCTTGGCCGAGGTGCCGGGCGAGCCACTCGTTGTGGATGTCATGCTTGAATGCCGCTAAGGCCTCTGCATACGGACAGTCGACAATTTGGTTTTTCTTTGTTAGGAATCATGTCCAGAATTGCCTGGCCGATTCCCTGGGGTGCTAAGTTATATGGCTCAAGTCATCAGCATCCGGTGGTCGCACATAAGTGCCCTAGAAGTTGTCAAGGAATGCGTCTTCCAGATCCTCCCAACTGCCGATGGAGTCTGCTGGCAAGCTATTTAGCCAATGTCGAGCTGGTCCTTTGAGTTTTAGTGGGAGGTACTTGATGGCATGTAGATCATCACCGCGAGCCATGTGGATGTGAAGGAGGAAATCCTCAATCCATACAGCGGGATCTGTTGTACCATCATACGATTCGATATTTACGGGTTTAAAACCCTTCGGGAATTCGTGATCCATAACTTCATCAGTGAAGCATAGGGGGTGTGCGGCGCCTTTGTGCCGGGCTATATCACGACGCAGTTCATATGAGTCTTGTCTGCTGTATTCGGCCCGGCTGGATTTACCTTTGGTGTATCCGGCGTGATGATCATCGTCCCGCGTTGGCGTACGCGCTCGTGACCCGTATATTGACCTTGCGAGTTTTGCCTTACTGTCCAATACGTCTCGCAGGTCCGGTGTGTTGCCCCGGGTCTTGGTATTTTTGATTGAGTGGCGACAGGGTGCAGGCTGAACTTCAGGCTGAAACGCCTCTCTGGCTCGGCCACGCGGTGGCCGGTCAGCCGCATCATACACTGGTGATGGAGGTTTCAATGCTTCCTTCTCGATGTGAGGTAGCAACCTGCGTTTTGGGTAACTCTTGGAGGGGCGCTCGAGTTCGTATTCCTCGGCCGCAAGGACTTCGATCCATCTGTCTGCTAGCAAGTCTTGATCAATTTGAAGCTGTTGTTGCTTTTTCTTCAGGCTATTTTTTGTGGCCATAAGCCGGCGCTTGAAGCACTCCTGCTCGACGGGATCCTCAGGCACGATAAATTCTTTGTCGCCGAGGCTCACCTCGTCTTCGGAGAGAGGCATGTAATTGTCCTCCTCCGGTACTCCATCTGCTGCCTGCTCTGAAGGGCTAGCTTGTTCATCCTACGGCTCTACATCGTGCTGGAGGGGATTGTGGTTGTCTTCGGCACTATCCAGAGTGTTATTGTCTCCTGTGCCGGTATCACTACTTTTGTTGTGGCGGGACTTGGAGCGGCGCCGCTGACGTCGGCGCTTGGGTTGCTTCTTGGAGGGGTCATCCTTCGTTGTCTCGTCGCCATTGCCTTCTTTGGGGGTGTCCACCATGTATATATCATATGATGAGGTAGCGGTCCAGCACCCTGTGGGCGGTGGTTCCTGCTCGTCTCCTTCATCGTCGTCCATACCGTCGATGTCTTCGAAGTCGAAGTCGAGCATGTTGGTTAAATCGTCGACGGTGGCTACTAAGTGGGTGGTGGGTGGGCAGCGAATTTCTTCGTCGTCCGCATCCCATTCTAGTCGGACATAGTTCGGCCAAGGTTCTTCTGTCAGGGAGAGAGACCTTAATGAATTTAGCACATCACCGAAAGGCGAGTGCTGAAATATATCCGCGGAGGTGAACTCCATGATCGGCGCCCAGTCAGATTCGACGGGCACGGATGTAAGCGGCTCGGAGTCCGTGGTTGGAGGTGAATCCAGTGGTTAGATGACACGACTCTCGTAAGGGGTGAAGTCAGTATTCGGCTCTATCACCACTGAGAGTGCGGCCTCCATGGTGGGGTCTATCCCTCCGCTCTCGGATGGCGCGATTTGCTCCGGATTGACGGCCGGAGTATTTGCAGATGCGATCTCCCGAATATTGTCTGACGGCAGAGTTACGTCATGCTCATCGTGGCTGTGTGGCGCACCTGACATGGGCTCGAATCTGTCGAAGATCAAGTCTCCGCGGATGTCGGCAGTGTAGTTTAAGTTTCTGAACCTGATCTGATGGCCAGGGGCGTAGCTCTCGATCTGCTCCAGATGGCCAAGCGAATTGGCCCGCAGTGCGAAGCCACCGAATACAAAGATCTGTCCGAGGAGGAAAACCTCACCCTGGACCGCATCGTTACCGATGATTGAAGGAGCCATCGAGCCTTACGGTGACGGCACGGTGGAACTCTCAATGAAAGCACCAATGTCGGTGTCAAAATCGGCGGATCTCGGGTAGGGGGTCCCGAACTATGCATCTAAGGCGGATGGTAACAGGAGACAAGGGACACAATGTTTACCCAGGTTCGGGCCCTCTTGAAGGAGGTAATACCCTACGTCCTGCTTGATTGTTCTTGATGATATGAGTATTACAAGAGTTGATCTACCATGCGATCGTAGAGGCTAAACCCTAGAAGCTAGCCTATGGTATGATTGTCTTTGTCCTACGGACTAAACCCTCCGGTTTATATAGACACCGGAGGGGGCTAGGGTTACACAGAGTCGGTTACAAGGGAGGAGATCTATATATCTGTATTGCCTAGCTTGCCTTCCACGCCAAGGAGAGTCCCATCCGGACACGGGACGAAGTCTTCAATCTTGTATCTTCATAGTCCAATAGTCCGGCCAAAGAATATAGTCCGGCTGTCCGGAGACCCCCTAATTCAGGACTCCCTCAACTGATCCGGATGACTCTAAGTCACAAACTGGATACATATTTTTATTGAATGGTGGAGCTCTCAGTTGGTGCAGTTCTAAGCAGGGCGTCGTGGCGGGATCTAAGTGTGAAGCGGAATAAATAGCAGCTTCGGAAGCAGCAAATGAAGGAGTCTGGATGAAGGAGTTCATATCCAATCTAGGTGTAATACCTAGTGCATCGGGTCCAGTGAAAATCTTTTGTGACAATACTGGTGCAATTGCCTTGGCAAAGGAATCCAAATTTCACAGGAGAACCAAGCACATCAAGAGACGTTTCAATTCCATCTGTGATCAAGTCAAGGAGGGATACATAGAGATTTGCAAGATACATACGGATCTGAATGTTGCAGACCCGTTGACAAAGCTTCTCTCACGAGCAAAACATGATCAGCACCAAGACTCCATGGGTGTTAGAATCATTATTGTGTAATCTAGATTATTGACTCTAGTGCAAGTGGGAGACTGAAGGAAATATGCCCTAGAGGCAATAATAAAGTTGTTATTTATATTTCCTTATATCATGACAAATGTTTATTTTTCATGCTAGAATTGTATTAAGCGGAAACTTAGTACATGTGTGAATACATAGACAAACAGAGTGTCCCTAGTATGCCTCTACTTGACTAGCTCGTTAATCAAAGATGGTTAAGTTTCCTATCCATAGACATGTGTTGTCATTTGATGAACGGGATCACATCATTAGAGAATGATGTGATGGACAAGACCCATCCGTTAGCTTAGCACTATGATCGTCTAGTTTATTGCTATTGCTTTCTTCATGACTTATACATGTTCCTATGACTATGAGATTATGCAACTCCCGAATACCGGAGGAACACTTAGTGTGCTATCAAACGTCACAACGTAACTGGGTGATTATAAAGATGCTCTACAGGTGTCTCCGATGGTGTTTGTTGAGTTGGCATAGATCGAGATTAGGATTTTTCACTCTGATTGTCGGAGAGGTGTCTCTGGGCCCTCTCGATAATGCACATTACTATAAGCCTTGCAAGCAATGTGACTAATGAGTTAGTTGCGGGATGATGCACTAAGGAACAAGTAAAGAGACTTGCGGTAACGAGATTGAACTAGGTATGATGATACCGACGATCGAATCTCGGGCAAGTAACATACCGATGACAAAGGGAACAACATATGTTGTTGTGCGGTTTGACCGATAAAGATCTTCATAGAATATGTAGGAACCAATATGAGCATCCAGGTTCCGCTGTTGGTTATTAACCGGAGAAGTGTCTTGGTCATGTCTACATAGTTCTCGAACCCGTAGGGTCCGCAGGCTTAACATTCGATGACGATTGGTATTATGAGTCTATGTGAGTTGATGTACCGAAGGTTGTTCGGAGTCCCGGATGAGATCACGGACATGACAAGGAGTCTCGAAATGGTCGAGACATAAAGATTGATATATTGGACCATGTTGTTCGGACACCGGAAGTGTTCCGGAGAGTTTTAGATAAAACCGGAGTGCC
>NC_041384.1:483227518-483243874 GCF_002162155.2 Triticum dicoccoides | reverse complement strand
AATGGGCCACCATGGGCGTTAGAGGAGAGAGGGTCGGCCAGGAGGTGGCGCGCACCCCCCCAGTCCGAATTGGACAAGGGGTGGGGGCGCCGCCCTCCTCCTTCCTTCTCTCCCCTTCCTGCTCCTTCCCCTCCTTGTTGGACTAGGAAAGGGGGGAACCTACTCCTAGTAGGAGTAGGATTCACCCCCTCCCCCCTTGGGCGCGCCCCTTGAGGCCAGCCGCCCCCCTCCTCCCCTCCTTTATATACGGGGGAGGGGGTACCCCATAGACACACAAGTTGATTTCTTAGCCGTGTGCGGTGCCCCCCTCCATAGTTTTCCACCTCGGTCATATTGTCGTAGTGCTTAGGCGAAGCCCTACATCGCTAACTTCATCATCACCATCACTGCGCCGTCGTGCTGACGAAACTCTCCCTCGGCCTCAGCCGGATCAAGAGTTCAAGGGACTTCACCGAGCTGTACGTGTGCAGATCGCGAAGGTGTCGTGCGTTCGGCACTTGATCGGTTGGATCGCGAAGATGTTCTACTACATCATACACGTTACTTAATGCTTCCGCTTTCGGTCTACGAGGGTACATGGACACACTCTCCCTTCTCATTGCGGTGCTTCTCCTAGATAGATCTTGCGTGATCGTAGGAATTTTTTTGAAATACTACATTTCCCAACAGGCGCACTAAACTATTAAGTAGTCATCATACCGAGCTTGCCAAACATTCATAACGTCTGCATCTGCTCCTGCAATTGGTCCGTCACCTAGCAGTGCATCAAGGACATAATTCTTCTGTGCGGCAATGAGGATAATCCTCAGATCATGGATCCAGTCCGCATCATTGCTACTATCACCTTTCAACTTATTTTTGTCTAGGAACATATCAAAAATAAAGGGGGAGCTATAACGCGAGCTATTGATCTACAACATAATTTGCAAATACTATCAGGACTAAGTTCATGATAAATTAAAGTTCAATTAATCATATTACTTAAGAACTCCCACTTAGATAGACATCCCTCTAGTCATCTAAATGATCACGTGATCCATATCAACTAAACCATGTCCGATCATCACGTGAGATGGAGTAGTTTTCAATGGTGAACACCTCTATGTTGATCATATCTACTATATGATTCACGTTTGACCTTTCGGTCTCAGTGTTCCGAGGCCATATCTGCATATTCTAGGGTCGTCAAGTTTAACCCGAGTATTCCGCGTGTGCAAAACTGGCTTGCACCCGTTGTATGTGAACGCAGAGCTTATCACACCCGATCATCACGTGGTGTCTCGACACGTTGAACTGTAGCAATGGTGCATACTCAGGGAGAACACTTATACCTTGAAATTTAGTGAGGGGTCATCTTATAATGCTACCGCCGTACTAAGCAAAATAAGATGCATAAAGGATAAACATCACATGCAATCAAAATATGTGACATGATATGGCCATCATCATCTTGTGCCTTTGATATCCATCTCCAAAGCACCGTCATGATCTCCATCGTCATCGGCATGACACCATGATCTCCATCATCTTGATCTCTATCAACGTGTCATCACATGGTCGTCTCGCCAACTATTGCTTTTGCAACTATTGCTATCGCATGGCGATAAAGTAAAGCAATTATATGGCGCTTGCATCTTATGCAATAAAGAGACAAGCATAAGGCTCCTGCTAGTTGCTGATAACTTTAACAAAACATGATCATCTCATACAACAATTTATATCTCATCATGCCTTGACCATATCACATCACAACATGCCCTGCAAAAACAAGTTAGACGTCCTCTACTTTCTTGTTGCAAGTTTTACGTGGCTGCTATGGGCTTCTAGCAAGAACCGTTCTTACCTACGCATCAAAACCACAATGATTTTTCATCAAGCGTGTTGTTTTAACCTTCAACAAGGACCAGCCGTAGTCAAACTCAATTCAACTAAAGTTGGAGAAACAGACACCCGCTAGCCACCTGTGTGTGAAGCACATCGGTAGAACCAGTCTCATGAACGCGGTCATGTAATGTCGGTCCGGGCCGCTTCATCCAACAATACCGCCGAATCAAAGTAAGACATTGGTGGTAAGCAGTATGACTATTATCGCACACAACTCTTTGTGTTCTACTCGTGCATATGACATCTACGCATAGACCTGGCTCTGATGCCACTGTCGGGGAACATAGTATTTCAAAAATTTCCTATGATCGTGCAAGATCTATCTAGGAGATGCACAACAATGAGCGGGGAGAGTGTGTCCACGTACCCTCATAGACCGAAAGCGGAAGCGTTTAGTAACGCGGTTGATGTAGTCGAACGTCTTCGCGACCCAACCGATCCAAGCACCGAACATACGGCATCTCCGCGTTCAGCACACATTCAGATCGATGACGTCCCTCGATCTCTTGATCCAGTTGAGGACGAGGGAGAGTTCCGTCAGCACGACGGCGTGGCGACGGTGATGATGAAGTTACCGACGCAGGGCTTTGCCTAAGCACTACGACGATATGACCGAGGTGTGTAACTGTGGAGGGGGGCACCACACACAGCTAAGAGAAGACTCGGTGTCTTCGGGGTGCCCCCTCCCCACGTATATAAAGGTGGGAGGAGAGGAGGCCGGCCCTGGGAGGGGGCGCGCCATGGGGGCAGTCCTACTTGGACTCCTAGTCCAAGTAGGATTCGGTCCCCCCCTTTCCTAATCCAAGTAGGAGAAGAAGGGAAAGAGGAGAGAAGAGAAGGAAGGAGGGGGCGCGGCCCCCTCCCCTTGTCCAATTCGGACTGGGCAGGGGGGGCGGGCGCCACCTCTGGCTGACCCTCTCTCTTCTCCACTAAGGCCCATTGTGGCCCATTAATCCCCCAGGGGGGGTCCGGTAACCCCCCGGTACTCAAGGAAATGTCCGAACCTATCCGAAACCTTTCCGGTGTCCAAACATAACCTTCCAATATATCAATATTTATGTCTCGACCTTTTCGAGACTCCTAGTCATGTCTGTGATTTCATACGTGACTCTAAACAAACTTTGGTCCATCAAAACACGAAACTCATAATACAAATCGTCATCGAACGCTAAGCGTGTGGACCCTACGGGTTCGAGAACTTGGATGCTCATATTGGCTCCTACATATTCTACGAAAATCTTTATCGGTCAAACCGCATAACAACATAAGTTGTTCCCTTTGTCATTGGTATGTTACTTGCCCGATATTCGATCATCGGTACCATCATGCCTAGTTCAATCTCGTCACCGACAAGTCTCTTTACTGATTCTGTAATGCATCATCCCGTGACTAACTCATTAGTCACATTGCTTGCAAGGCTTATAGTGATGTGCAAGGGCCTAGAGATACCTCTCTGATACACGGAGTGACAAATCCTAATCTCGATCTATGCCAACCCAACAAACACCTTCGGAGACATCTGTAGAGCATCTTTATAATCACCCAGTTATGTTGTGACGTTTGATATCACACAAGGTGTTCCTCCGGTATTCGGGAGTTGCATAATCTCCTAGTCAGAGGAACATGTATAAGTCATGATGAAAGCAATAGCAATAAAACTAAACGATCATTATGCTAAGCTAACGGATGGGTCTTGTCCATCACATCATTATCTAATGATGTGATCCCCTTCATCAAATGACAACACATGTCTATGGTCAGGAAACTTAACCATCTTTGATTAACGAGCTAGTCAAGTAGAGGCATACTTGTATGAAGTTTCCAGTTAATACAATTCTAGCATGAATAATAAACATTTATCATGATATAAGGAAATATAAATAACAACTTTATTATTGCCTCTAGGGCATATTTCCTTGAGGAAATACCTACCATAGTTGTGCTGCATCATCCCTCCCTCTTTGGTGAAATACCGATGTAGTTCAAGCCGCATCAACGTACCGCCCCCGATGATACGGTAATCCTATCTTGGACGTCGTGTTGTTAGATAACTATGAACCCCGATTCCGACAAATGGCTAGAGGCCAAGAAATCCGACATATGATCCATGTACGAAAAGCAAGTATGGACTTTGGTGGACTTACCCGATGACCAAAAGGCCATTGAGAACAAATGGATTTTTAGGAAGAAGACAATCGCTAATGGTAATGTCACAGTCTATAAAGCTCGACTTGTCGCAAAAGGTTTTTGGCAAGTTTAAGGGTTGACTATGATGAGACTTTCTCACCCGTAGTGATGCTAAAGTCTATTAGGTCATGTTAGCAATTGCTAGATTTATCGAAATTTGGCAGATGGACGTCAAAATTGCGTTCCTTAATGGTTACCTTAAGCAAGAGTTGTATATGACGCAACCCGAAGGTTTTGTCGGTCCTAAGGATGCTAATAAGGTATGCAAGCTCCAGCGATCCATCTATGGGCTGGTGCAAGCATCTCGGAATTGGAATATTCGCTTTGACGAGGTGATCAAAGCTTTTGGATTTATCCAAGCTTATGGAGACACTTGTATCTACAAGAAAGTGAGGGGGAGCTCTGTAGCATTTCTAATACTGTATGTGGATGACATATTATTGATTGAAAATGATATAGAACTTTTGAAAAGCATAAAGGGTTATTTGAACAACAGTTTTTCAATGAAAGACCTCGGTGAAGCAGCTTATATATTGGGTATAAAGATCCATAGAGATAGATCAAGACACTTAATAGGACTTTCACAAAGTACATACCTTTCAAAATGGACCAGTCAAAGAAGGGGTTCTTGCCCATGTTGCAGGGTATGAAGTTAAGTAAGACTCAATGCCCAACTACGGCAGAAGAAAGAGAAAAGACGAGGGTCGTCCCCTATGCCCAACTACGCTCTTTCATGTATGTCATGTTGTGTACCAAACTTGATGTGTGTCTTGCCATAAGTATGGTTGGTAGGTCCTAGGGTGATCGAGGAGTGGAACACTGGACAACGGTCAAAATATCCTTAAGTACTTAAAGAGGACTAAGGAAATGTTTCTTGTTTATGAAGATGATAAAGAGCTCGTCGTAAAGGGTTACGTCGATGCTAGCTTTGACACTGATCCGAATGATTCAATGTCTCAAACCAAATATATATTTATTTTGAGTGGTGGAGTAGTGATGAGTCCAATTTACGTGATATTTTTCTTACTTATTTTGTGCCCAGAAGGTGGGCTTTGTGCAATTTACCACGCTTGCGCACTTCTTTTTGTTGATAATCTTTCAGGTGATGTCTTTTGAAGCAATATTCATTTAATGAAGAAAACCCTCAAAAATGGCAGCGGGATCCACGTATTAAAGGTGATGGACACTTTCCATAAAAAATCAAGCAAGAAGGCCAAAGAAACAGCTGCCGTCGGGCTTCCGGAGCAAACGACGATTGACAACTAGGGTTACACATGGTCGATTGTCAAGTAGGGATAACCATGCCGATGGGTGGAGTAGTCCTTGAAGTACACGCCAAGTCTTCGGCAGTGTCCACCTTGATAACGTCTGAGTTCGAGGCTTCCAAAGTCCTTCCCTGTGAGATTGGTGGGCCATAAGCCCGGCCCGTGGACTGCGGGCCAACTAGGTTGGTACCCCTTAGTCCATGATACCGTCGCCATTGAACGAAGGCTCATGAAAGAGTCGATGAAGTGGTCGTACGAATAACGTGTTCTGCAAGTTTGTTGGCGGGTTCGGTCCAAAAGGTACAAAAAAATTGACACGAGGAAATAGGGGTAGAGCTCTCTTTATTAATCATTCGTCATCCGCTCGTACAAAGAACGCTCTCCCTTTTATATAACTAGGTGTATGGAATAAATGCGAGATTGTATTTTTGGAGCCCAAGTGCATTGGAGGACTTTATTTTAAATAGTTTTAAAACACATTTATCATATGGATGTATATTACACATGCATAAAGTTTGGTGATAAAATAAGTAAACATGTGAGCTATACAAAAATGACAAAACAGTGATTTCTAAATAGTGAATAATGCATGCACTTTTCATCTTTCCAAACCGAAGATTTAGTCATATTTGTGTAACTCACATGGTTACTTGTTTCAGCATCAGAATTTCCACGTATATAATATACATCTATACAAACATGTTGAATTTTTTTCAGCTTTTTTTGAAACTAAAAAAAAAACATTTTGACACTATTCAAAATATATGACTCACTAGAGCTTATCCTTCAAAATGACTTTTTGAGATAAGTGTCCACTTTAATATTAAAGGGATGGACTTGGTCCACAAAGAGCCGGTGGAGCGGCCCACTCATAGTGGGCTCCACTAGAGGACCAAGTTTTGCAACAACCGATACATATCAGGGCGATCGCCGACTAAGTGCTACTACCAGGTCAACTCATTAGCGGGAGGTTGCGAATAGCTAAGAAGAGATATCGATTGCCTTTAGGAATCTTCTGGAAACCTTCAACGTAGTGTTATGGAGGTTCTAGAATATTTTTTTCATCTTTTTTTCCTGGTTTTCTCTCTACCCCTCCCCCCTTTATAGTTTTTTTTCTTTTTTTCTTTTTCACCCTTTTTTATTCATGAACGTTTTTAAATTTGCAAATATTTTTAGATCACACGAATATTTTCTAAATTCATGAAATTTTAAGAAAATTTTAAATTCGTGAAGATTATTCGAATTCAATGTTTTTTAATCAATGAACTTTTATAGAATTCACGATCTTTTTTTGAATTTGGGAACATCTTTAAAATTCAAGAACATTTTTTACATCTGCCATTTTTCTAAAATCACATTGCTTTTCAAATTTATGAGCATTTTCTGAACTCGTGTTTTTTAGATTTTTCCTTTTTTTAATTTGTGAACTTTTTTGAAACTATGATTTTTGTTTTAAATCACAAACGCTTTGAAAATCATGAATAATTATCAGATCTGTGATATTTTTTGCAAATCCCGTGAACCTTTTTTTTATTTAGTCAACTTTCTAAAATTTAAATAAAACCGAAAAAATAAAAAATAAAGTGGAATATATCGGGGGAAAACTGTCGTCCATGCATACGCTGGTTCAGGACTTGTCGGGCGCTGGGCCATGCCCATGTAGGCGCATGCAGTCAGCTAGGCGAGGCATAACGCCTGCAATGGGTCATATATATCACAAGTTCTATTATTTGACGCATCTTAGCGTCGAATAGACGCCTGAAGCGAGGCGCAAATTGGTCAGCCCATACTTGTGAGCTCATTTGAGCTAGCTGGTTTCCTTCGTTTTTTCTCTATGGTTTTCATGACGGTTTTTTATAGAGGTGAAATAACTAAAACCGATATAACAAATAGAAAATAGATATTAGAAAAACTATTCAATATGTTTCTCTAAAAAATCAATATTTGTTAGAAAAATAATTGTATGTAACAAAAAAATTCACCAAACATTAAAGGAAGTTCATGGTATACTAAACAAAATGTTCGATGTGCATTTAAAAGAAGTTCATCATATATTAGAAAAAACTTACCGTGGAGTAGTAAACAAATGTTCAGTGTGTATTTTTAAATACTCATCATATATTAGAAAATAAAAACGCAAAAGGAAAACCATAAAAAACAAATCAGAAGAGAAAACAATAAAATAAAAATGAGAAAGGAAAAGAAATAAAAAACAAAGAAAAAATAAAAACTTAAAAAAGAAAGAATCACAAACAATACTAATAAAAAGGAACCACAAAGAGAAAAGCCAAAAAAACAATAAACTAAACAACATACATGCGTGCAGCGGAGCCCCAAACAAGGCTAATTCGTTGCGTATTGTTTGCTGGCGGAGGCTCCACTATTTGACGTTAAATAGGATCAACTCTTTGTGATCTAATAAGTATTTATTGTAATTTTAAATTGAGATTAGTACAAAACTGCAACACGTATAGATGGCATATATCACCTTCTGTGTGGTGTTTTTTAAGATAAACATGCATTCCGTTAAACTGAATTGAGATTACAGGAACCCACAAACATGGAAACAACGAAACACACATGAACATAATAGATATCCTAAAAACCTTGCAAGACAAAGCCCATGGAAGATGAAAAACAAACAGGAACTAAGGGCTCCTTGCACACGCCGTAAATGGCAAACCATCATCAAACCTCCAACACCATCGAGACGCTCGCCAAACATATCGGAGAAAGGCCTCATCGTTGCCATAGCCAGAGAAGCACCATCATCGTCGAGGCTTTGTGAACCGAAGACCAGGCTCGCCCATATCAGCCAGGGGTTGCTACCGTGCCCTCCTGACTTCGGAACCGGAACTTCACGTTGACATCGTCGAGAAAGACGACTAGAACCGCAATCTAGGGACTACTTCCCTTGTTCCACTTAGGCCATCATGTTCTGCACACTGAAGCCACCACCAAAAGGAGTAACCGTCAGCCCCCTCCTGAACAAGGACGCCATGCTCCTCAATGACGTTGGAGGGGACGCTGCATCGTCGATGATTGAGCAGGAGGACACAAACATCTAAAGAAGACATCGACGTTGTCGTCTCGCCTACATTAACAAAGAAACAAACTTAATCCCGTCGATCTGAAGGACCGTTGAGTAGACATGACACATAACTCTCAGACGCCGCCGGTGTCGAAATGGAGCCGATGTAGATTTATTCTCTCGGCACCGCCCCCACCACCCCAACAATGCAACAAAAAACCCTACCCCTATGACTATTTACAAGCCAAGAGAGAACTGCCCCCTCCCCCTCCCCGGGTCGCCGGAGCAGCGGGCAGAGAGGGAAGGGGTCCGCGACCTTGCCGACGCACATTGTGGGGAAATCGCCCTCCCAAATCGCCTGTTTGTAGGGAACTGGGGATAGAGGAAAATGGGTGAAGAGACCCGGGGAAACGGCCAACGGGGAGTTATCTCCTCATGCGGCGGTTAGCAATGTAAATTGCAAATAAGCGGCATCCGCAAGTTTCGTTTAGTTAGATTTAACTAGCTTCATAGTTTATTAAAAAAACAAAGCAAATTATTGAACGGTTAGATCACTTTAGTGGGTTTAAACAGGATTAAACCGACCGTTTTTACATTATTGTGTGTGCGGTGTTGCGCGGGCAACTACCGCCGTCAGTTCTGCTGCACGACAGGATACCGATAAACCGGTAGGACCCACAACGCAGTGTCTCATTTTATATTATATTTGGATTTTGAAATTCACCGTGTCCCAATTAACACACGATACAAACGTGCCAATCCGCACGCCAGCCCGCGAAGCAGCCGTACTTTTATCGGACCCCCACCCCAAATCCCCCAATCCCTACCCGACCAAAATCGAAGCTTCCCCTTTCAAAAAAAAAAAAATCGAAGCTTCCACCAAACGCCCGGAGCCCCCCTCGTGAAGCAGCCCGGATCGAATTGCGGTCGTCTCGATCATCCGCTCGATTCGACGCCGCCGGACGATTTGGGCGCGGAATCCGGAGGGGGGTATCTGTGCGCGCGGGCGGAGGCGATCGAGGGGAGCAGCCATGAGCGAGGTGTTCGAGGGCTACGAGCGCCAGTACTGCGAGGAATCCGCCTCCCTCTCCCGCAAATGCACCGCCGCCTCCGCTCTCGATGGAGGTACGTGCCCACCGCCCCCCATGCGTAATTGTACCGGGGGATTTCTCCCCCCTTCTCCCCGCGGCTGGTTTTGTCTAACGCGGTGAGATCTAATGCAGAGAAGAAGAAGCAGAGGCTCTCCGAGATCCAGTCCGGCGTGCAGGAAGCTGAATCGCTGGTAAATACTAGGTTTATTTTTATTTATGGGGTTCCTTTGGCTACATGCCTATGCGATTCTGCTGCCCTACATTCTGCCGTTGGGAAACTAGGATGTGATTTTGGGAGGTGTAGGTGAATGTGTGATTTGGGGCAAGTTCTGTAGATTGTCTGGGCTATGAGGTCCTATATGCCCTTGTTTCACTGCCCCACATGGCAGTATGTGATTTTTATTTCTTTCATGTGTTTATTACAGATTCGGAGGATGGACCTGGAGGCTAGGAATACGCCGCCGAGCGTGAAAGCGGGTTTGCTAGCTAAGCTGCGGGAGTACAAATCTGACCTTAACAACCTCAAGAGCGAGCTCAAGAGGATCTCGGCGCCCAATGCCAGGCAAACTACAAAGGAGGAGCTCCTTGAATCTGGCATGGCTGACACACTTGCGGTGAGCTCTCTATTCCTATTAATTCAATTGCCACATAGATACTGTGAATAACTAACTCTATTTATACCTTTTAATGTGGTACTATTAGGTGATTAGGTTGGTGCTGAAATGATGATCAAAACTTAGTGACATCTAATATGTGGTACTATTAGATGAGCATTAACAAAATCTCATCTAACTCCCACACTGTTTAATTAATCAAGCAAGAAAGTAAAAGAAAAAAATCCACACGAATCTCCGCGTAAAATCAAATGGTGGAGTTAGATGAGACTTACTTGTTTCTCATCCAGATGAGAACTAGACATACCCATTGTTTATTCAATTGTGGCAGTATCCCTAATATTGGTCACTAACAATATTGTGAATCTTATTGGTGCTTATGATTAGATTAATATACTGTATTTTGAACTTCTCTTGGACTACTTAGCTGTGATGCTGTTAGTAAAGCTGTACTTTAGAATGCTGCACACTACTTGGTTATGTTTAGATTGTGTGCAGTGACACGGTTAACAATTCTGTGATGTACTATCTGACAGCATGCGAAATATGAACTTAAGTACTGCATACCGCACTACAATTGCCTTGTCAATTGGGCCATTCTCCCCATATTGACATGTTTGGATGCTTATCTAGTCTGTTAAATTGCATTTTATTTTATGCGGTTGCAAAGAAGACCTTGTTTCTTAAAATGATGGTGATTGCAGTGACAATTCACCCCAAATAATGAAGATCACAATGACATTTCTCCCAAGATGCCCACCACAGTGGCTTTATTTTGTCTCATTAACCAATAGTTGACCACCCCTGCTGAGCTGCAAAGGAGGCACTCTACATACTTTGCTGAGTTTTCCTAACATGAACAATTTCTTACTTTTGCATTGTCCTCTGGCTCATGCTCCGCCACTGAATGCTGGAGTTAGAAAGTGTATAACTGATTATACCCTATTTTAATTTATTTCTGAATTTTGATTCTCAAAAATGTCCATATTCTTCCATTGCACCGCTGTGCTGATTTGAATTCATTAGGACTTGTATCTGTATCCCCCCTCACTAACTATGATTGCTTCGTAATTTTGAGTTGTATTTCTTTGTTTTTACTGAATGAAGATATTGTTTTATGCAAAGTGACAGTGGAAACAGTGATGGAAACAATAACTCCTTGGCGTTTCCTATAAATATGCCCCTTTTGACCAATAAATGAGTACTACAATGTGTAGATGTATCTTCAAGATACTGCTTCGCTGCATAGCTTGTTTCTGTAGCCTTATTAGAAAGTAAACTGCAGAGGGGAAAATCATATCTGCTGTGCAGAATGGTATCTGTTCAGAACCAAAAGACAAAAAGAGAATTGTACCTCTTCTTACTGCATTATAAAAGAAAATGTAGTCTCGATTCAATCATTTTGAAGAGCTGCTTAATATATCAGGAAAAGGGAGTTATCCACTTTATGTATTCCTGGATAACGCAAGTTCTTGCAATGTTGTCTTTCTGTATTGTAGAAACAGTGTTCCCTGTCTTGACATATTTCTCTATTGCTGTGAAGTGTATATATAATGCGGTATTATTATGTTTGTTCTGATTTCTTAAGTGGTGTCAAAGTTCTTGATGTTTGCTAGTTTTAGTACTCATGCTGTACTTGGGAATTCTTTCCTGGCTCAGGTGTCCACTGATCAGCGAGGAAGGTTGATGATGACAACTGAAAGACTGAATCAGTCCACTGACAGAATTAAAGAGAGCCGAAGAACTATGCTGGAGACAGAAGAACTTGGTGTGTCGATTCTTCAGGACCTTCATCAACAACGGCAGTCACTACTGCATGCTCACGATACTGTATGTATTCAGTCATAACTGCTTTATTGTAGTTTAGATATACTTCACCGAAATGTTATGCAAACCATTGTTGGCTATATAGCTCTTTTGTTCATCATTCCTTCCAGCCCAGTTGTTATTTCTGGCACTACTGATAGAGATCAGATTGCTATAGCCCATTATATAGGTTCTAGGTTTGATAATTTGCTAAATATAATAAGCATAGTTTTCATGTGTTGAATGCAGGATCTATTATCAAAATAGAGTGCTGGTGGTTCTAGTTTATTAAATTCTGTTAGGTGCAGTGTAATAGCTTTGAAAGTGCCTCCACCTTGAGCAATTCTTTTAATTTTTGTTTTCTCGACCATTGAATGTTAGTATTATTTATAACCTACTTCCTGCACTCCAAATTAATTGAAGTTCTAGTTCTGTCCCAAGTCTAACTTCTTAAACTTTGACCAAGTCTATCGGAGGATATATCAACATCTACAACACCAAATTAGTTTAATTAGATTCATCATAATGTATATTTTAGAAGTGAATCAAATATCTCATTGGTTTATTCTCCTGGGTATAAAGAGCAAACAGTGGGTGATCTCCCCCTTTAGTAGCATGTGCATGTTATGATAATTGATGCATTTCTTGAAATATCACAATCTTTGTGCTCATTTAATCAGTTAGGTGCATTATCTAGAATTTCTAGCGTGTAATCGAAGATACTCTACAGCATGACCTTGTGTTTTATTTTGCATGACATCCCATTGCTCTATTTGTGTATGAATAGTGAGTATATTCTGGTACCTAGCTTAGTAATGTGTCGCTGTACGGTCGTTGAGTGATGATAGCATAAAAGCCTGTAAAAGATCATTTATTCAGTCCCAGCAATTCAAGGGCTTGGCCACTTGGGAATTTGGCTAATATTAGAAGTTAAAACAAATATCTATTCCGTTTATTCTCTTGGATATTACATTATTAAGAGCAAATAGTAGCATTCCTTCAAGTAGCAGCATATGCATGCCATGATAATTGATACAATTGTTGAAATATCAGAATTTTTATTCCTGCAAAATTCATCAGTTATTAGTTACATAATAGAAGTTGTGAAATAGTGTGACTCTCATCCTTATTTGTTAGTTTGTTAGTATGTTATGTTAACTTTGCTAACACCATTGCATACAAGCAAATGTTAGCAATAACCATGATTTGCTTCTTATTTACTCCTACTTATTATCCTTATCTCTATTGGATTCAAAAGAAAAAAAAATCATAGTTGTGTTAGTGACATGAGTCTGGTCTTGTTTACAGTTGCATGGGGTTGATGATAATGTTGGAAAGAGCAAGAAAATCCTGTCGGCAATGTCAAAGAGGATGGACAGGAACAAGTGGATCATTGGTGGAATCATTTCAGCTCTTGTTGTGGCCATCCTTATCATACTCTACTTTAAGCTCGCTCACTGAGCCAGCCAGGTAGGTCCTCCAAATTGTATGTGTTCAGTAAAATTGTGTGATAAGGTTGTCTGAACGCTGTACATTGGACGACACCCACCGATTGTCCCTCGGAAGTTCATTGGTTCCCCAAACATGTTTATAAATATTTGATGAGTGGTTCATTGGAATGTCATGTATAGCAACCACTCGTGTCAGGAGGTCAGTTGTGCCCGACCATATTATGATGTAAAACTGTTGAGAAAAACAAAAGTGGAAAAGAAGATGACCTGTGTTGATATACTACCTGCTTGCATATGTTTCTTCAGTACTTGTCTGTTCTTTACACATCATGTTACACCGTATATAGGCCGTGTAATCCCTCCCAGAATCTGATCCCCGAACTGTAGTCGTTGTCCACCGTCCAATTATTGTGATTAGCCAGCACTGCACTCAGTTCGTTATCGTTGTCGAGGTTGGGTTGCGACTGACTTCTTGTGAATTATTGTGCACGCAGCGTGGGGCAGCTAGGTGCGCTGGTGTGCATGCAGAAGGGAGGGTGGCTGATCTGATCTAGGGTGGGCAAGTGGGCGGGTCGTATGCGATAGGGCCGTATCTTAGGCTTTGATATGCTGCCCATTCGGGTAAGGCCAGCATCAGGGCTTGATCGCGACGCCCAGGCTTGAGGATGATGCGTACGACTTTCCTTGTAGGGAAGGAAGGAACGCCAGAGAACTCTTTCGAAGGGGGGATCGCATCTTTCTTCGCTGTGGCCTGCGAATGCTGAACAGGAAAGCGTCACCGAAGCCGTTGCATGTATCTCCAGCTGTGTGAGCTCGCGAAGCTTTCCGAAGCGGCATCGATGGAACTCGGTTCCAGAAGCTTGAAACGTCCTCCAACCGGAATCCGTTTCCTCACAAGGAAGCCGCGGGCGGATTGGTTTACCTCGTGACGGCTGCAAACAGAAAACCACCACCCGGAAGAAAGAAGAGAAGCGCGACGCGAGCAGTCCTTTTCGATGGTTTTGAAACGGAAACCGGGTGCTGAACCGAACGGAACGGAGTGAATGCCCCGCGCGCTGCGTGGTCAAATCAGCCGTCATGGCATACTACTAGTACGTCGTAGGCGGCGCTGCACCGTCTGGACAGCCGGTCAGCCTCACGCCGACTCGGAACAGTTTTAGAGTCCCAAGAGGCTAGGCCTCCAGTCAGGTGATGATGAGCAAGCTAGCCAACGAACGCCGCCTGCGAAATCACTGTTGACGGTGGTGAGAGCAATTTTAATGGGGCGACCCATTTCGTCTGCGGCTGTCCGTTTGGATCAGCGCGGATAAAAAAGCCGGCCCAACGTGTCGATCCAGACGGACGCGCGTCCGCTTTCGTCCGCCTGCCGACCTATTCTCGGCACATTTTTGAGCTTGATTTGCGTCGGCGCGGACACAAGACGAACGCGCGCGCTCGCCCTCTTTCTTCACTGGGCCTGCTGGTTGGTGACACATTAGATTCACACACTCGCCCGCCTGCTACATCGCCGACGCCGCCGGTCATTTTTTTCAGATTAAAATGGATACATAGATAGTTCTAGCGTACACAGATAAAAGAAAAAGACTACTACTCTTCACTTTCTGACTCCGACTCGGTAATGTCCTCCTTCGACGTTTGAAGGTAGGCGTCAGCAAGCTGCTCGTCTTCAAAGTCCCAACCCGACGTTTCTTGTAGCTTCAGTTTCAATTGAGATGTCTGCTTCCGCGAACGCTTGTCCTCCCGATAGGCGGCTCGCTCCCTCCTCCTCGCGTCCCTCTCCGATCTCAATTGCCTGTAGAACTGACGCTCGTCGACGATGTCCTGCGGGTAGCCTCCGCGCCACAGCACCAAGGCTTCCACGTCCTTCTCTGCGATGGCGAGGCGACGCTGCCGCCTCCGGTGGACACGACGATCCTCGTCGGTGAAAAGCCGCGGGAAAGGCGCCACATCCTGCGCCCGCTGGCTCGACACGTTGAGAAAATTCATATCCCGACGAGGCCTCAGGAGGCGCCACGCGCGGGCCGCCTCCTCTGCGGTGTCGAAGGTGCCGAGGACGAGATGTTTCTCGCGAAACCAGATCTCGGCGGAGAAGGCGCCGGAGCGGCGCTCGCGAACTCCGCGAAAATCCGAAGCGCGCAGGCGGCGGATCGACATGGTGGCGCAGAGGTGGCGAGAGTGGGCGGCCGACAGAATGTGGAGGGAGCGCCTTCTTTATAGCGAGCGCCGGCCGCGGCGCACGCGCGAACCTTTCCCGCGCGTTGGAGCGCCAAAACCAGCGCGCGCTAGGCCGCTTTCCCCCCGCGCGCGAACCTTTCCCGCGCGCTGAAGCGCCAAAATTAGAGCGACGACACGATGTTAAACGCGCGCGGTCATGAAAATGGATCAGCCCGTTGGGCACACTGCCGCCCCAAAAGTAAAAAAGGGCGGACGGCGGGCGGGCGGCCGACCCAAATAAACAAAAACGGACAAAAATACCGTTCATTTGGGTCGGCCAATTGAAGTTGCTCTAAGCGTTTGACCAAATGAACACATCCTATGCATGCAATTCATCGACCGAGAGCGTTCATCCTCTGGACTAGACGCAACATCGGCTCATACAGTGAGAATGAGTTGCCGTCCAGGGCCGTCATCAAACGACACCTGCTCCGCCGCGCGCGATATTATTCCGTTCCCACCCGTCGTCAACACCTTGTTGGATCATCCTCTCCGGCCACTGGACCGAATGACGTACGGAGCGGAGCCAGCCACCGATCGGGTCGGTATGTTGCACGGAGCGGCAAGGCAACGAGAAAAGCCTCGAGCCAAAACAACGGCTGACGGACAGGCGCGTCCTGAAATCATGCAGAAGAAAACAGTCAGACAGGGAGGGAAGGAGAGCGTGTCCGCGTGCATGTGCCGAGCAATGAGGGCGCGCCTTCCTCAAGGCGCACGCTTGGGCTTGGGTCTCGACGGGAACTCGGGCGGTGGATCGTGAGGGATAGAGAGAAGTGGCAGCGAGCGCGGGGAGCAGATGCAGACTGCGGCCTG
>NC_041384.1:483225569-483227240 GCF_002162155.2 Triticum dicoccoides | reverse complement strand
CCCGCCCAGAGAGAATGTCTTTTGGCGACGCGCGCGGGCTGCCGCCGCCGCCGCTGCAGCAGCCAAACCAAAGCGAGCGCCTGTGGTTTGTCTTTGGATGTGATGGTACCGATGCTGCGATGCCATTCCTGCTGCCACTGCCACTGCACTGCGTCCCCAGCTCTTAATCATGTGTGTCATGATTCCCATTCCGCCACTACGTACTTACAAGTGTTAACGATGATGCCTATGGTCTATGGAGACATGGAGTAGTACGTACGTACGGTCTAGCGGTTCTTGCATATGCACCGCGCCGGCGGACACGACTGACAGCGCGTCTAGGGTTTTTACCGGGCCTGCTGGCTCTGCACGCGTCAGTCCATACAGCATAGTATCATATGCATGCATGCACCGCACCAGGCTATCGCAGCCGCAAAAGGGCCTTTCCGTGTTAACTTAATCCCAATTCATTCCCACGCTTTTCTTTTTATCATCAGCACGCAGCAGAAAGCCTGGTCCAGCTGCCAGCATTACACGCTGCAGATAAGATAAAAAGACACGGATATAGGATATATACTACATATATTCATAGCTACTGCATTAGATATGGAGATAGATCATAGGTGTAGCATCTAGATCATCCATCCATCTTTGATAGGGAAAAGAAGGCTTAGCCTTTCTTTAGGGCATGGCCAATGCTCCAGCTGGAATGCTGCCCCGCCGTTTCACGTCGGATGCATGACGAGAGAGAGAAAAAGAGTGCTGCTTGCAGAGGCTAGCGGTCTCTTGCAGAGGAGTCTGGTGCTTCAGCCAAAAAGAAGAGGAAAGGAAGAGAGAAGAAGCAAAAGCAAGGAGTAAAGCACCAGGACATGCGCAGCCATTGATTTAAAGGAAGAAGATGATGATAAAGAGAGAGAGAGTACAAGATGGATCACGCTAGTTATTGGAACTGATGCTTCATATATTTACTCCGACGTGGATACTGGGGTCGGACATGATGCTGCCCCATTATACATGCCCTTACATATCTAGCTACATATCTTCCTCGCCTCACCTAGCTATCTCCTTTTTGCACTCGCACCTGGAGTCGCTGCATTTGTGGGGTGCAAAAGGAGAAGAAGACTGCTGGTTAATCATCCCGGAACTGGAACAAAAGATACGGAGAGTCGGAGGCCGACCAATGCACCGCCACGCAAGTTTGCCATGTTTGGGACCTCATCCATGTACCCAATGATTCACATTTGCAGCTATGGTAGCTCTGCAACTGACGTCATGCATGCATGTGTAGCAAGCAATCGGACGATGATTGAGCGGAAGAAATCATCATGCATGCAGTATAAACGCTTTACATAGTTACACCCATCACCATTCTAAACTAACCTCCTATGCTATTATAATATCCATGATCCGTTCAGAAATACTAGATACAATCATTTTTAAGACAAGTATTTAGTACCACTAGTAGAAAAAAGGCCTATTGTCCCGGTTGGTAAGGGCCTTTAGTCCCGGTTGGTGAACCGGGACTAAAGGGTCGGTACTAATGCCTCCCCCCTTTAGTCCCGGTTCAATCCAGAACCGGGACAGAAGGGCCTCCACGTGGCCTGTCCCCTGAGCCCAGGCAGGAGGGCCTTTGGTCCCGGTTGGTGGCACCAACCGGGACCAATAGGCATCCACGCGTCAGCGTTTATGTGG
>NC_041384.1:483220355-483225418 GCF_002162155.2 Triticum dicoccoides | reverse complement strand
GGGGGGTTGGGGGGTTTTGGGGGGTTAATTTAGGTGTTTCATATATTGTGCTATAGCTAGCTAATTAATAGAGAGAAGTGTCCTCTCTTTTGTCCGTGCTTGGTCGACGCTACGTACCATACATACATACGTATAGAGAGGACTAGCTAGACACGCTAGCTAGCTAGTAAGCAAACAGAAGATCGTCATGAACATATATGCATACAGAGAGAAGTGATATCGACCACCTCTCCTTCTTCGAGAGATTGGTCGAACAAACAAGTTCTCGTATATCTATCCGACACTACCGGCTACATATATACAATAATTATCTTTTACAAATATATAATCTCCTAAAATACGGACGCGTGGTCCACATAGTATTTTCCGTCTTCAGCGATCACGTGGTCAAGAAAGAATGCCGCCAATTCCTCTTGAATTGCTCGCATGCGATCTGGTGCTAGGAGTTCATCCCGCATCCGAAACATCTAATTTTAAGAAGGGGGTCAATACATACATACATACATATATATATATATATATATATATATATATATATATATATATATATATATGAATGAATGAAACTCAACACAAATGATGGTAATAAAATAAAATTGTGAATATTGTTATTTACGCACTTCATATTGTTTGTCGGAGTAGCCGCGCTCACAGGTCGTGTGGTGGATGGACTCGCAAATGTAGTATCCACAGAAATCATTCCCTTGTTCCTGCCACAACCACTTTACAAGAAATAGAGGTCAATCAAACTGATAATTAGCAAGCATGCTAAATGGTATTGATGAAACTAGCGCTTGAATCACTAGGAGATGCCTGGAATATGCTACTATATAGTACTTACTTTCGGGTGCCTAAATTGCAGCTTCTTCGGTAGTCCCGGAGCTTTTTTGGTGAATTTTCTCCAAGCCCTGCCATACAAAGAAAACAATTACTTGATATCAGAAATGAACAAATTAAGTTGCTGATATGGTGGATAATGATCGATTTAACTTACTTCTCGAGCATTTCAGTCATGTCCGCATACTCCTTGGGATCTTTTCGCTTGGAGTCTAAGACAGTTACTACTCCCTTCTCAAGCTTAATCTCTAGGAGAATATAGTGGTAGCTGCGCACACATGCATAACTCATCAATATTACATTACTATAACCTGGACTAATAAGGAAACCGAATATGCCACAAGACAGTAACACTCACTTAAAGTTGTAAGGAAAGAGTATTATATCTTTGTGTTCATTTATTTCCAACGATCGTAGCAAGTTGGCCTCGGTTTCTTGGGCACGATATTGAACCTCAGTTGCATCTATGAGATACGTGTTAATGAACCCAATATCTCCCACTTGTCTTTTCTTCAATTCGGCGATCTTCAATCTGCATAATATAGTGAGGATAATTATAAATACATGCAAATGAAAGGGCTGAGTTATATAGAGAGACTTAATGACGGAAGTAGTACTACTTACAGACAGTAGGAGGTGACCATTGCTTTATCGATGGCCGATTGATTGAAAAACTGATAGAACTCCTCAAATGGAATAGGCAACAGTTCAATTCCAAGGAGGTCATGCTCCTTTTTAACTCTCATATACAAAGTATTCCTCCCTCAGACTCTTTGCAGGTTTTCATGTACCAATCATGCAATCTTCGCATCATCGTTGATAGAGAACTTTCATCTTTGACGAGAGGCTTCCCGTACTCGTATCTTTGTACCTGCACCTCCAAGATATCATAATGTACATCGTCGGGCAAGTAATTTGCAGGATTGCCATAACCGGGCACCATCCTCGGATCGACGATGTCGCTAGCAGGCACCTTGAGCGGGGGGCACGATTGCTTCGCTTGTTCGCCGAGCTGGGCAATTTGTTTCCCAGCTCGTCGTTCTTTCATCCTTTGATCACTTTTAGTACTTCCCGACCTCTCCGCTTCGGCAAATGCCTTTCCAATAATGCGCTCATAGTTGCCTTTCGGCGGAGACTTGGGTGGTTTTGTCAAGGCAGCCAGAGTGCGCTTCCCTTTCACCGGATCTACCTTCTCCTCCGGAGGTGGATGTCTCTTTGCTTTCAACCCTTGAAACCAGTCATCCACTTCGGTCTGCGCGATCTTCGCGTTTTCCTCCTCGCTCCTCTCGTACGGTAACTTCTCTGGAGTCTTCAGAGAAGGACCGAATCTGTATCTCCTCCCGCCTTTGGCTGTACTGCTAGACGCCGGCAGAGTAGACGGAGCGGATGTCTTCTTTCCTTGCTTACGAGGTGGAGGAGAAGGACTGCGACGCGCCGTAGAAGCCGGAGCGGCGGCGGGTCTCTTCCGCCCTTACTGACGAGGCGGAGAAGGAGGAGGCTGGCTGCTCGGGCGCGCCGGCGCAGGCGGAGAAGGAGGCGGAGTGCCGCCACGCGCCGGAGAAGGAGCGGGCCGAGTGCCCTGATCGTCACTCGCCGGTGGAGGAGGCGGAGTGCCCTGACTCGCCGGAGGAGGAGAAGGAGGCGGAGGCATCCAGTTCGGAAGGTTGATGAGATCCTTCCGCCATAGGCATGGAGTCTTCAGAGCAGAACCCAGCCGATACTCCCCTTCACCGGTAGGGTGGTCAAGCCGGAGGTCCTCAAATCCCTCCGTTATTTCATCGACCATCACCTTAGCATATCCTTCTGGAATCGGCCGGCAGTGAAAAGTTGAGTTGGGTTTAGTAGGATAAACAGAGCCAACAGCCGCCTTGACCTTCAAATTGCTCCATTGCGCCATAAGGTGGCATTTTTTAGCATCCGTGATAGCATCCACGGGATAGCTGGCAGGAGCCGTCAAGGCATGCTCTGGCTGAAGCAGCTCGGTGGAAGCCACGCCGCTTTTCCGCTGAGATGGCGGGGTAGCTTCGGGGGAAGCTTCGGCAGGTCGTTTGCTGCGATCTGCTTCTCGTTCCTCTAGCCCCATTACCCTTTCGTGCAGCGACTGCAGTTGGCTCTGCTCCAGTTTCTTCCTCCTCTCGTGGGTTTTGTAACCCCCTGCGTCCGGAAATCCAGCCTTCCACGAAACGGAGCCTGGCGTGCCTCGTGTCCGTCCAGGGTGCTCAGGATTGCCGAGGGCCATTGTGAGCTCGTCCTTCTCCCTGTCTGGAACGAACGTCCCTTGCTGCGCTGCTTCGATATATTGCTGAAGCTTCTTGACTGGTATGTCCAATTGTTCCTCCGTCCAAATGCACTTCCCTGTTATAGGGTCCAAGGATCCGCCGACCCCAAAGAACCAAGTCCGGCAACGTTCTGGCCAGTTCATTGTCTCTGGTTCGATCCTTTTATCAAGCAGATCATTCTCAGCCTTGGCCCACTTAGGCTGGGCTACGAGGTAGCCACCTGACCCCGTGCGATGGTGAAGCTTCTTCTTCTCAGCATTTCTCTTGTTTGTCGCCGACATTTTTTTACTCTTTTCCGATGTCTTGTGGGCCACAAATGCGGGCCAGTCATATCTGATCTTCTCATATTTGCCAATGAATTCTGGTATCTCATTTTTTTCGACATACCTATTGAGGTCTTTCTTCCAATTCCTGAATAGGTCTGCCATCTTCCTCAGAGCAAAAGACTTGATTAATGGCTCTATAACTGGCTTCTCCGGATCATCCTCCGGCGGTAGGGTGAAATTTGACTTCAGCTCAGTCCAAAGATTCTCTTTCTGCATCTCATTGACATAAGACACCTCAGGGTCTTCGTTCTTAGGCTTATACCATTGCTGGATGCTGATCGGGATCTTGTCCCTAATCAGAACCCCACACTGAGCAACAAATGCCTTCTTTGTCCGGTAGGGTTCAATCGGTTGGCCGTCGCGCGCGATTTGTATGATCTCAAACTTTTCATCCGAGCTCAACTTTTTTTTCGGGCCTCGTCTCTTTACCGAAGTTGTGCTCGATCCGGAGGGCTAGAAAAAAGAACAAAGACGAGAGTTAATTAATATGTGTACATACCAAAACAATGAATGCATCAATTAGCTAGTCAGCACAGGCTTAACTAATATATATACCTGGCCGGACTCGGTTTGGTGATCACCGGAGCCATCCTCACGGTCTACTTCTTCACCCTCTCCTTCTTGCACCGGCATTGGGTCATCGGAGCCATGTAAATCAATGAGGAGAGGGCCAGCTGCTTCTTCACCCTCTCCTTCCAGACCATCGTTGTCGTTGAGAAACATCGAGAGGGCATCACTTCCTTCTGCGATTATGTCCCTCAACAACGCTTCTTGTGCTTCGTCTCGGGGGGTGTCCATAGTTTCTACAAATATTTACAACATGGCAATTATTATTCAAACATGACAGATATGGATATATTAGTGGCAAACGTAGAACTAGCTAGCTAATCACAATAAGGATTCGTCTAGGGTTTGGGGTGGCCTCAACAACGCTTCAAGGGTTAGGGGGTGGCCTCGAGAACGCTTCAAGCTAGGAGGGGGTAATATCGACCCCCCCACGTGTTGAAGCTATCGGGAGGGGGTCGGCATTGAACAGTACATCTATGTCCCACAAGTGACGTGGGCATCGACGTGGGCATCGACGCCCACAAGCTATTGGATTTCTTCAATACTTTGACACTATAGGAACCCTCGACCCTGAAACCTTCGACCCTTGACCCCTTAACGACCCTCGACCCTCTACCCTAGTTCCCGACCCTCGACCCCTCGGCGATCCTCGACACCCTCGTTATATCGACAACGACGCAACATACATATACATGGGAAAATAATGTTATCGGGGAGGGGGTATCGGTACCCCCCCCCCCTCGTGTCAAAGTTTCTTCTTTCTCCTCTATTCCTTTCTTTCTTCTTCTCTTCTTCTTTTCTTCTTATCCCTCGAGAAAGGAAAATAAGGAAAAGGAAGAAAAGAGGAAGAAGGAAGAAGGAAGAAGAAGAAGAAAAAAAAGAAGAAAAAAAAGAGGAGAAGAAGAAAAGAATAGAGGAGAAGAAGAAAAAATAGAAATTTATTTTTACTTTTTCTTCTTCTCCTCTATTCTTTTCTTCTTCTCCTCTTCTTTTTCTTCTTTTTTCTTCTTCTTATTTATTTCTCCTCTTCTTCCTATCCCCTCTTCTTCTCCTT
>NC_041384.1:483219458-483220047 GCF_002162155.2 Triticum dicoccoides | reverse complement strand
GTTTTTTTTAAATAATGTTCAAATAAAAATCTGTGAACATAAAACATATATACACACAGAGAACATATATAAATTTTTATAAAAATGCAAAAAACAAATTTTTTTTAAAAAAAGACATATAAACAGATATACATACATACATTTTTCTTTCATATGAACATACATACATACATTTTCTTTGCATATGACCATACATACATTTTTCTTTGCATATGACCATTCATACATTTTCTTTGCATATGCTTTGCATATAAACATACATACATATGAACATACATACATACATATAACATAACATACATACACAAAAAATTCTAAAAATCTGCCTAAAAAAATCTAATAATCTGCCTAAAAAAATTATATGAAAAAAAGCATACATCATCCATACATCCATATAATGAACATATACTTCATCCATCCATCCATATAATCAACATATGCATATGAAAAAAAATTATATGAAAAAAAATTATATGAAGAGGATCGAGGGGACATGGAGGAAAGGGGGTCGCCGGAGCCGGACCGAACGGGGAGGAGGGGCGGCGTCGAGGCAGGGGCGGCAGTGGGGGCGGGCGCCGACGACGACGTC
>NC_041384.1:483209139-483218202 GCF_002162155.2 Triticum dicoccoides | reverse complement strand
GTTTTCTGCATTATTTATTTTCTTTTGTTTTTTGCTTTATTTTTTAATTCTTTTTGCTTTTAGTTTTAGAAAAATTATAAACTTTCTGTTAGTGCCATTAGTTTTCAAATTTGGAAACTCTTTTTTTGTTTTCTTTGTTGCTTTATTCATTTTATTTTGTTTCTACTTACAATAAAATACTTATTGTTGCTATTTTTAGTTTTTTCCAGTTTTTTTGTTTTGTTTTCTGCATTAATTATTTTCTTTTGGTTTTTTGCTTTATTTTTTAATTCTTTGAAATTTGTGTGAATAGTTAAAGTGAATTCTTTGAAATTTGTGTGAATTTGAAGTTTGTGATTAACTTTACTAGTGCCATTATTTTTCCAGTTCTACTTAGAAATAAATACTTACAGTTTTTTGGTGATTTCTTTTTTCTTTTAGGTCACAAAAAATAAAAACTTCTCTGTTAGTGAACATAGATGCACTTATAGAGAAAATTAAACATAAATTCATAATCAATTTCTATTTATAAATTTAGGTCCAATTTCCTCTATAGGTGCATCTATTTTCACTTGGAGAGGAGATCAACAACACAGAGAGGGACGGGCTTATAAACAGGTGTGGGCGCCCTTCTGTTGGCGAGGTGGGACTAAAAGCTGGGTGCAACGAGGGCCAACCCTTTAGTCCCGGTTGGTGGCATGAACCGGGACTAAAGATAACCCTTTGGTCCCGGTTCATGCCACCAACCGGGACCAATAGTGGTGGGCCAGGAGCCAGGACCATTGGTCCCGGTTCGTCCCACCAACCGGGACCAAAAGGTCCGGACGAACCGGGACCAATGGCCCACGTGGCCCGGCCGGCCCCCTGGGCTCACGAACCGGGGCAAATAGCTCCATTGGTCCCGGTTCTGGATTGAACCGGGACTAATGGGCTAAACTGGCCTGGACGAAAGCCCTGTTTTCTACTAGTGTACGCATGCTAGCTCAACCATTGTGTGAGTATCATGACGCATGCATGCATGTGCAGCAAACAAACGATCCATGCATGTAGGGTTTAGTATCTATGCTATTTTAGGATATAAGGGCATGTACAATGGTTTTATCTTACGAATGCCATGTAGGATAAATGATGAGGTGAAGGAGAGAGAAATCATAAAAAAAGAATTGTCTTCTCTTATTTAAGAAAAGACAAGAGATCATCTCTTAGCACAATTTGTCTCATCACGTTTTTAAAAATAGCTAGTTATTGAAGATAATGCTAAAAGATGATCCATTATAGACATGTTTTTTATCATTTCTAAATTGCAAGATTTAAAATAAAATTATTTTATCAACCATTCTACATGGGCTAACTCTTGGAAGAGAACCTCTCACTACTAGTACGATTTTGCATGCACGCCACGCCGGTCGTGTCCCAGGCACTTTGATTCTACCAGTAGAATATACAAATGAATATCTCAATAGTTTCATATTTTTCTTCCTTTTACATAATGATGTCCTGCCACCGGCACGGTCTCGATCTCACGCTGCAGCTGAATTGCTTCCACGATGCAGCGGATCGATCCAAATTAATTAATCCTGGACAAAAGTACACGACGACACTAAACCTTAATTAGTATATATATGTATACAGTACTGCACTACTTAACCACGTACGTAGTCTTGACACGGCGACCTGAAACAGTACGAAACATCAACATGTATAGACGACACTGAACAGTACTACAACAGTCTGGCAGAATTTCCATTGGGATTTCTGAAGACGGAAGAAATGTTGTTGTTATTTCTCGCAAATCCGAGAAACCCAGGGTTGTTGCTGTAATAATGCTGCTGTGAGTGTAACTGTAACCTGCCCGTGCTGGCGGCCGCGGCGGCGCTGGCGCCGGTGCTGCTGCTGGTGGTTCCTAGGGTTTCCAGCGCCTGCACCTGGGACTTGAGGAACTTGAGGTAGCTGGCGGCCTCGTCCAGCATGGACGCCGTGTCCATCTTGCTCCCGCCCGGGACGAGCTTCTGCAGCACGCGGAGGCGGTCGCTCACGCGCTCCCGCCGGAGACGGGCCGCCACCGTCTGCGGGTCGCTCGAGATGCGCACGTTCTTGCGCCGTGGCTTGCTGCTGCCCTGCGCGGGGGGCTCCGTGACTAGGTTCACTGGCCTCATGGCCGCCGCGCGGTAGATCATCTCCTTCACCTGCGCCATCGCCTCCATGTCCGGCTTGTACCCGCCGGCCGCTCCGGCGTTGGTGTCCTGGCCGAACGTGATGCTCGTCGCTGTCGTGGTGGGGGCCTTCCGCTTTGTGCCGGCGTGTACCGTTGCTGCCGCGGGGCAGTCGTCCGCGGGTAGCTTCCGGCTCACGTGGAGCACTTGCTGTGCCGACGTAATCGTGGGGTGCGACGTCGTGGTGGGCGATATGGTGGACGTCGGCGACGCGACCTCGGTTACGTCGTGGCCGCCGCCGCCGCCGCTGTAGTTGTTGGACTCCCCGGAGGAGATGTTACAGACGGTGGTGCCGCTGTAGCCGGAGAACATGGCGCCGTTGGAGACGGCCCCGGGGTCACCCTCCCCGCCGCACGGGAGCACGCTGGAGAAGGCGAACGCCGAGTCGAGCAGGCCGTCGTGCGCGCTGGCACCGTCGACGACGGACGAGAACACGTCGACCCCCGAGCCAAAGAAGCCCAGCGGGCCGTTATTAGTCGAGTCCCCCGCTGCGCCTCCGACGGCAGCACCGTAGCTCGAGCTCACCTGGCCTCCTCCGCCGAAGTCGCACTGGAGCTGGCCGAGGAAGGCGTCGTCCAGGTCGAACCGGCCGCAGCTGAGCTGGCTCGCAGGGCGCGGCAGGTAGGCGTCGTCGTGCAGGCCGGGGCCGGACCAGCCGAAGGTGTCCATCGCCGCAACGCCGCTGCCGCCCGGGAGAAGCTAACTATCCAGCGACTGGCGCAGGGATTCTGGGACGGCTGCACGTACATAATAGAGAATGAAAGCGTCAGCATATTATTCTCGGCTGTAAATAGTCAGAGTGATACTATGAATGATGAGATTACGATCGAGGAGGAGGGAATCAAAATTGAGGCATGGAGTGGAGGGGGGTGGGCCGCGGCCGGGGTGGAAACGTGAACGTCAGGGAACAGTGTCACGCGGGCGTGGTATTGATGGGCGGACAAGGACGGCCGGCCGGGGGAGAGAAACCGGAGATGTCCCGAACCCCATAATTACACCGCCATCTGCACTACTCTACGACTTACTACCAGTCTCAAGAATCGCCTCTACATACCACAACATGCGTCCATAATCTACAAAATCGTACTCGATCGTATTGCCATGCACATGTATCTTTATGTGAAAAGTAGGAGTAGGTTATTACACCCCGCCGGCCTCAAATATTTTGCCGTAATATATAGGACTCTATGGTACACTGTACTACTACTCAGTAGTACTAAGCAGCCTGATTAAGTGTGCATGCATTTGCTACTAGTACTAGCTAGTTAATAACTTAATATGCGTATAGATTCTTTGGAACTCGCCATACCGTGAGATGAAACCGGATGACTGGATGGAACAACAATGGGAGGCACCAGCTAGCTTCGCCGCGATGGAGAAAGATTGATCCAATTCCCAGGCCGGCCGGCAACTCCTTGGTCAGGGAGCTAGCACGCCGTCGAGAAACGCCGGCGACCAAGGCCGAGAGACGCGCAGCGGGTTCGATCGACCTGGAATAAGCCAAGAAAGAGCCTGAGACCTCGAGCCAACAAGAAGAAAATTTCTTCATGCATAGACCCAACCAAGCAAGCTACCATGAAAAGGAGGAGGAGGAGAAGATGTAGCCGGAGATTTGAAGTACTAGACACTGTGGGTAGATAGATGTAGACCTACCTGTGTCCTGCAGAGAGGAGTAGACCACTCTAATGGCAACAGAGCAGATGATTGATCAATCGATGGCTTTGGACCTGATCGAGCAAGCCGGCCGGTCTAGCAACCTAGCTTACTCCCGGGAAAGAAGCTCTGGATCTATGCTAGTAGCTCTGAGAAGGAGAGGGAGAAGACAGTACAGATCATACGTGTGGGATATGGTCCTCCTGTTGATGGCAGTATATGGGGCTCTTCTTTTATAGATGGCTAAGCTTGTGTCTATGTGTCTATGATGACTCTATGTATAGCAGTAGCAAGCCCTCTCTGTGTGGAAAACGAGAGTAGTCGAAGCATATGGGATGGTTTCTCTTCCTCTCTCTAGCGTAGCATAGCGTTCTCTTTTCTTGTGGGGCTGTTCAGTTGGGAAAGGATGATGATGAGTGGGCAGCAGAGCACATGAAGTTGCACAGCTGATGACGCGCTCTCATAAATACTTGTCCAAGTCTGTAATCTTTATGTATCTTACACAGCTTACGCTTCTGTTTTCAACAATGCTTCATTTTGTTTTTTGCACTACCTACGTACGTAATCTGCAGTGCAGTGCAGGGGTTTACCCTAGCTATCGCACTACATGTAGTAGAACCGAACCTCCTAGGCCTTCGAGACACATTATTGTACATGCGCTCAAATTAAACATTTCGACGAAATAGAGATGGGTTGTGTGCATCTACGACGATGCAGGGGCAGGGGGCAATTCGTAAGTTTTCTAAGAAAAGATCGAGCAAAAGGATCCCACTTGCTTAATTTGGCCTCTGACCTAAAGCTTTCCTGCTTGTTCCTGGGGCTCCGCTAGCTTTTTTTGCCTTTGGATTCAGATTCAGGCTGAAGAATCAGAAGACTGCCACACTCTCCTGTCCGTTTCAGCAGTAACTTTTTGTTACTTTATTTATTTGGTTTGCCCGGCCCCCTCTCGCTTACACCTTTTGGTACCACTCGTAAGTAATTTGTGTGTATCTTCTTTTCTTGGCCATGGATGATTCATTGCGGCTAGCATATATAAGGAGTATATAAGTTAACGGTGAGGCAACATGGATCTTAGTGAAATCCTTTTACAGAGAGCAAGATGACAAGGGATCTACATCAGGTTGCTGGAGAGTAGATGCAAATTGGGGGATAAGCAGACAAAACCATGACGACAAAGCAAGGAGAGGGAAACAAAGACCCCCCAAAAAACAAAGAGAAATCTAATGCTTGCATGTTTTCACATCCTTTTTTTTATTTTGGTTAAAACAAGATAGGAGAGCCCATAAAATCTCTGTATATGATAGGGTCATGTAGAGTAGAGGACCACGCATTGATGATGATAGGCAACCGATTTCGCAAGATTTGGAGTCTAGAGCTTTGTTTACATGCGTGTATTTTTTATTTTTATTTTGAAAATAATAATCTCCCACCAAATGGAGATGTTTGACAGTTTGGAGCATAGCACTTGCGTTAGCTGTGGGAGGCAGTGACGACATGTTGGTTGGTTAACCCCCTCAGTCAACAGTAAGCATGAGTTGGTCGTCAAACTAGTGCTGAGTATTTGTGCACATGGCAGGCTTTAACTTGCTCTGAATATGATACTGCCATTGTGTAAGGATGGGTACAAAGTTGTGCAGGTAATAAAATAAGAGCAGGAAAGAGGTCTGAATAATCTTGTTCTTTAGGAAGGACGTTATCGTCTTTCAAGGAAAAGTAGCATTGTCGATCGATCTAGTGAACGTACGTTATTTAGTTTGCTCCCAACATATTGATTTGTCATGTACTAGCTCTTTTGATTGGGAGGCACGTGATATTGTCGTCACACGTACGCTTACCATCATGCTCACCTGCTATTATTTTTCTTGGCACTACTATGAACTTAGGTTTATTACTAGTTAACAATCTTTGTTAGTTTGTTGATGCCTTCTATTTATAGAAGGCCAAGCCAACTTTTGTACAGTAGGGCCGCAGTATAAGCAGTGGTGGAGGCGTGGGATACTGTACCTGTTAGCAGGGGCGGACCCAGAAGAAAAACCTCCCGGTGTCCACATATACACCAGACATGGTGGATACCAAGCAATATTACACTAAAAAGTAACATACTCCACAACTTAATTTTTTTAGGGACACAACTTTAAAAAATATGGTAAAAATTCTTATCAAAATGAAGCATTTTACTTGAAATATTAGTTGGCTGTGTAAAACTGAAAAATATAAGAACTTTAAACAAGAAATAATTCACTGATTATTATGTTATCGCAAGTGCTCAACAAGTTCCATTACTTTTGTAAATTAAGCATATTGATTGAAGTTACAAAGTTAAACTTGCTCCACACTGTCTCTTACTACAACCGCATGCGGTCGGCTAATCCAAAATTCAATTAAATGCGGATCACTAAGGGGAATAGTCAAATCACAACAATTTGTTTCTTAGTTGTAATACGCTTAAATTTGATAACCCTAGTCATACAATTTAGACTACAAAAATCAGAGAAATTTGAGATATATACACGTATTGGAGAGAGATCCGCGAGCTTAATTACCAAGGGCCGTACACATTTCCTTCGATTATTTGGCGATCTGCAGCGGCCTTCTGGTGTCCAGCTAGTGGCCGCAGACTAGCTGCACATTTCACTTATGCTCGCTCCTCACCAACGTCCAACCGTCTCCAGCTGTGATTTTTACCGGTGTCCAAGCCCAACACATGGCCTACAAACAACACAAGATGAATTTCTTCTCGGTGTCCTGTGACACCGGCTATGTATACGTAGGTTCGCCCCTGCCTGTTAGTACATTGGTTCTGTAAGACAATGTATACGATAGTCTGTTTGTAGCTTGTCTATTTTGAGACATGACTCTAGTTGCGTGTATACATTACAGACAACCTTCATACAACGGTTATACACCTGTTTGTGAAAATCTTACAGGAAGTATAGAGAGTAAGACTGCCAGAGATGTCATCCTGCATCACTTCCCATGACCGGAGTGGCCCACCTGTCCCTCGTTGATGAGACTTGCCATACTCGACGGGCAGGAGCTCACCCTACAACTCAAGACGGCACCGACGAGCGTTCCGCATACCGAGCCAACACATGTGCACCACAACACATCAGACTCAGCAATTGTCGAGCATCACCACCAAAGCCAACACTCCACCACCAGAAGAGAATGGTGGACTCAAAAGATGATGCCTTCGATAAGGTCATGCCACTAGAGCGCCACCAACGATTGATGTAGAACAAAAAGGTTTTCACATGAAGTACACGAAGGGAAGAGAAACCGCAAGGACACCTTCAAGAAGGACATGGCGCACCAATGTTATCACCATTGGCACTGGCTGAGCTAGGCTAGGCTCTAGCCCCTGCAAAAGTACCCCCACCTCCCTAGATTTGAGCACAAGACGGTCGCCGAGATACCTATCGCAGTGTAGCCCAACACAACAATCACCAGCTGCCGCACTGCCCAATCGGCCAAGGCAACAAACTAGCACCAGAGTCACAGCTCCCGTTGCGAGTACTCATGACTCCCACCAATCAGGGTTGCCGCCCCGAAGCCCGAAGACCAGCCTCACCCACCACCCAAAGGGTGACAAGCCGCATGGAAGGCCACCTAACTGTTGCGCTCAAGCATCTCCCCTGCCACTCCAACCACTCGCCAATGTCAACCCAAGCAAGGACAGATCAAATCGTAGCAGATCTGACCGACGGAGCATGAGTTCAATCTCCCTGTTGAAGCACGGTCGGCAGCCGCCACACCGAGAGTCTCCATCCATGAATGAGAAACGGATACATAGCCATCTCCGACAACGCAGGGAGAATGATATGGGAGGTCGGGCAAACAACTCACTCTTATATGTGACCTATAGCTTGATGATGTTCCTGATTGATGATAGCTATCCAGGCTCTACAAATGAATTTTGATAACCAGCGAACGTTTGCTCAGAGGGCATGGAAAATCAAACATTTTCCATGGCAATTTATATTATCCGATGATGGAAAACTTCTTTAGCAAGCATGGCAAGTTCATTCAGTTCATGTTTTCGCCAGAATTTGCCATGCTTGCTGAAGGAATTTTCTATCCTTGCGACAACAGAAATTGCCATTAAAAACATTTGATTTGCCATGCTCTCCCAGCGAAAGTCTGCACAATAGTATACTTTTTTTTAAATGCATAGATTTTGAGCTTACAGGCACATAAGCAAATAGTTCGTGCAATATGTAAAAAATTCGACGGGAGAGGATGCATACGATCAATTAATATGCAAGCACAAGTAGTCACTGAAGAATTATCATAAACATCATAAATTTATTAGTTAATCGTGCAACACATAAACCAGCTTGATTAGACATTTCATCGTATCTTTGATCAAGAAACGGTGAGTTTCACCCTAAAATATGAATACATAAACAACTTCAAACAGTGTATACAAGCTGCTGAGCAGCATTCTTTCGCGTGGACTTCTTTAGTAGTACTCCCTCCATTTCAGTTTATAAGTCTTGCACGTGTATCTAGGTCATCAATTTGATTTATATAAAATAAATTATTTAACATAAAAATTATATCATTAGAAAATAGAATATCTAAAGTTTCTAATGATATTTTTTTGAAATATATACCTCATATTAAGTTGGTCAAATTGACAATCTAGGTACACGTGCAAGACTTGTAAACTGAGATGGAGGGAGTATACGAGACTGCTTTATTTCCCCGGCAAAAAAGAAAAGAAAAGAAGAGAGAATGCTTTATTTGATAGTCAGCTAGTCACATCGTCCCATGTTAGATCTAATCATAATGATGTATCGAAAATGTATACAAGTGTATAAAAGATTGTTGAATCATGCATCAACTTGGAGATAGCATGCATGCTCCCAGCCGAAGGTCTTCTTTTATTTATGACATTCTAAAAACGCAGAACAAAACAAGACATGCCCAAGAGTGCAATGATATGTCTAATTTTACATGATTTAAAACAAGACATGCCCAAGAGTGCAATGATATGTCTAATCTTACATGATTTTAATCCGTATGATTGCATCACAAAAATATATAATGGATTCTTGAAGAGGTTTGTGTGGATGATAAATTTCCTATAGAATATAATACAAATGAATGTCTAGGATTAAAACCGTGGAAATTAGAAGTGTCGGAGGAGCAGAGGGAGAACGCGAGTGGAAATTACGGGAAGAAAAGATGCTTTGCCCACCAAAAATATGTATTT
>NC_041384.1:483178456-483208835 GCF_002162155.2 Triticum dicoccoides | reverse complement strand
GCTGGAATGGTCAAACAATTCTCCTTGTCGCCGTGGTTGACATGGTGAAGAAGTGTGGCCCCACATCGGCCCTAAAGAAACTACTCAAAGTAGACGGCAACAAGCGGAGACGATACGGAAAGGCATACACCTAATCTCTTCGTAAACGATAGTGTGAGAGGCTAAATTCACAAAGTTTCAGTGGCAGACCTCGAATATCTGAGTTCAATAGTGACACAGACCGAAAACCCCTTAATCTTTGCTAGATCGCCATGCATATTGATGAACAAACCTCAGTTTACCATCTACAAGTAGGTGCACGTAGAGGCGAAAGCCCTCTTTTGCTCCCGAGCTCAAATGATCTCGGGATGAATGGTAAAATTATAAAATAAAAAGTAAAAAATCCTGATTTTTCTGGCAAACTTTGATAAATGTTTTGAGTGTTTGAATTTTTTTATCATGAATGATATTCGTGGAACTTATGGCAAAAAAGAAAATTAGGACTCCAAAATGCTTTAAAAATAGCATTTTTGGAGCATCTATTTTGTTTGTTTTGCCACGACTTCCACGAATGTCATTTCATCATATTTTTTTACAAGCACACAAAACATTTGTCAAAGTTTGGCGTATTTTTTTTCCAGAAATCTTTAACTTTTTACTATTCTTTTAAATTTTACCGTTCATCTGGAAGCATTTGAGCTCATTAGCAGATGGTCCTTGTTTCATGAGCACTACTTACTGGATCCTAGTGGGTAGCCTCGTAGTTACAGTTAAGTTTTCCATTGTTTTCTTTTTACGATGGCCAATCGCTCTTTCTGCAACCTTGTGACAAATTTTTGTAGATGCCATGCGGCATCTTGGCAGTGTGCTGTGTGCATTAGGCGTTGCGTTTTGCCAAACATTGTTCTTGGGCAAACAGACTCAGTCGTAGGCGCATCATAGAGAACTGACCGCAGGTACAAGTGCAGGTCCAACTACTTGATTTATGCCATCGTCCGTTTTGTATATAGTATACTTTTGCAAGTTGCATAGAATATATCTCTACGTTGGGTTGCATCATTGCACACTCTATCATGTCTTCTCGCTCACCCGGTTTCCGTAGAATTTAAAAGGATCCTGATAAATGCCACATGTGTGACATAAATATATGCCAATTTTGAATATTTTTTATGACAAGTTTAATGACGTGAGGATGGCAACTTTAGTTGTCAAGCATAACAACTTTATTTTTGGATGGCAAGTTTTTGTCTTTTTAGGTCTGTTTTTTCTTTTCGGATGGCAACTTAAGTTGTAAAAAATGTCAGATCCGGATTGCTTCGTGTCATATATGTGGCACTTATCATTTAAGATTTAAAATATAATGCATCTACATACGTACTACTATCTCCATATAACCTGGCGTACGCAGGTGGCCGGCCATCTGGTTTTGAGATTTCGTCATTCGCATCGGTTCCACAAATCCACAATTTCGAGGGGTGTGCGTATACATGGGGCTAAGGGTGTTGAACCGCACAGCATTTCGATGAGCAGATGACGACCATGCGCGGGTTAGGCTGTGATAGCTTTATCTGTGCCAACCGTTTTCTTCAGTACAATTCGGTGGCTGGAACAAACTCTTCACTTCAGACTTCATTGACGAGTCTATGGATTCACCTTTTCCTCTTTGTATCACTCTGACGGCTGGTTGCAGAAGGGGAAATTCCGATGCCTTCGTTCCCTTAATAGTTCAGCTTAAGATTTGGAAGGATGACGGCACTTCTCCTTCGAGTTTGTCATCTAGGCTTCGATCCTCCTTGACAATGGCGTAGCCAGGCCCCAGGCTACGCCGGCCATGGCCTGTGGCATGGCAGCAAGTTCCTTTGTTAATTGTAGATACAGTAGCTACTATTCATCACTGTTCATTACGGTAGCATGAGCTTGGCCTGGATCGTCGCTTGATCCTGGCTACGCCACTGCTCCTTGCGTTCGTCAATGTCAGCATAGTCGACAGAGCTCTGGCGTAGATTACTATCGTCTTTTTAGGGCGGCGAGGTTAGACTAGAATTGGTGTTAGTCGCTACATATCTATTACTACAACTCCAGGGAGCTGCTACTTAGGGGCAAGTGCAGAATGCTTGTTTGCTGTCATCGATAAGGTCAAACCGACTCTGATAAAGGAACGGTGACAGTGGTAGTTTGATGGTTTGTTCAGGCAATGGTAGTGTGTAACATCCCAAATTTTCAATTTGGAATGTTATACATTAGATCATCATTGCATATTATATTTTATTTTGCATTTTGGTTGATCCTAGAAATTCTACGCAATTCAATGACCCACGGAGAGAGTTGGGGATTTCGTTATTTTCATATTTGAGTTTTCTCAAATTTTGAGAATAGGATCATTTGATTTTAATTATTTTATCATCAATTATTTCTATTACAAAAATATGAGAGAGGGAATAAAATGAGTTTTCCAAAATAAAGAAATATTGAGGATTTAATAATAAAATCAAATAAGATTTTATTTCGGAGTTTTATTTGAATTTAGGAAAAATGTGTGTTTTTAAAAATTGCATTTAGGCACCAAATAAATGTTCACATTGTGAGACTTGATTTTACAAGCCCGTGAAAATTTATTTCGGAATTTTTGGAGTCTGTTTAGTATTTCTTTTTATTTTTCTTCTACGCGTAATAAAAAAAACGAACCGACCTACCGGCCGTGTCCTACTAGGACTCCGGCCGGCTAGCCTTTATAAGCCGGGGGAGGCCCAGCCCCAGCCGAAACCCTAAGCCGCCCCAGCCGCAGCGCCCGCCGCCGCCAGCGCGAGCGCCGCCGCCGCCGCCGCGCCGCCGGACGCCGCCGCCGCCGCACGCCGCCGCGCGGCCGGACGCCGCTGCCGCAGCATGCCGTCCGAGGTTCGCCGCCTCGTTTTCCGCGCCGTTTTTTTAGTTTTTTCGAGAAACCATCGGTTTTTCGTCGGTTTTTTTAGATTCGGTTTTTTAAATAGATCGGTTTTTCCGGTTTATTTAAATAGCGAGCGTTCGCCCGTTCGTTCGTTCTAGCGATCGTTCGTCGTTTTTTTCTTTTTCTCGGATTAAATCCGCGATTTTTCTGATCGCGATTCCTGATCCGATTTTCGTTTTAGTATAACTTTTCGCTCTTTTATCGGAATCAGGCGATTCAAGCGCCTGGAGTTTCGTCTCGAAACCCTCTATCCGTTTAACCAACTTAAACAAGATTTTGCTACTGTAAAAATTTCCCTAAATCCAGATTTGTAGAACGAAGTTGTTTTCTTTCGCTGTTTGACTTTCGTTATTTCGTTCGATTTGATTCTTTTTGCAAACCGGAGTTCTTAAGTTGAACCTTCTGGTTAGATCTCTTATTTGAGTTTTACCCGTGTATTAGATGAGTACTTATTGTATACTTGTTTGTTTGTCTGCGATAGAATACCCGGAGTGCGCCGCTTGTTACTTCGAATCTCTAGGTTTCGTGGATCATCAGCAAGGCAATTAACACTTTGATCATACCTTTTCTACTACCCAGTTTTATTGCATTAGATTAAAATCCTCACACATTGCATGATTAGTATCTAATTAAATTGTGGGATGGGAAGTAGTTGAGGTAGTACCTATTACCTGTTTATTATCAAACCTTTGGGAGTTACTTCCGCGTTTGCTTATTATGTCATGCTATGCTAGTAGACGTGGATTGGGTGAGTGATATCCATGACAGATGTGAGTTTTGTTAATTAATGGTTTATCTAAGGTGGCAACTTAAACACACATCTGTGTGGATTGAGGCACCTGGGTATTTTAGGACTTGCCTGTTTTCTTTTGGACTGCCACCCAGGTTCAAAGAGATCACGAGACTATTCATACTAGAATCTTCCGTGTGCAGGCACAAGCTATTATGGGCTCTAGCATAGTTGACTAAGTCGTGCGAACTCTTACAGTGGTAGACTAGCAGATGTAGGGGATGTAGGTGGTACGGTATATCCGATCGTAAGGTGCTAGCGCTTCTAAGAGACTATGTCTCGGTCATCCGTCATCTCAGACACCTTGTAGTGCGAGAAACCAAACGGAGGCGATCGAGTCTTGTGGGGAAAAGTGCGCAAACCTCTGTAGAGTGTAATAAACTAATCATGGTTAGCCGTGTCCCCGGTTATGGACATCTTGAGTATCTAGTACCTGGATTATCATGTGAATCTCAACATGTTACTCTAAATTAATTTTGTTGGGTTTTGTTTAATGATGATGCTTAATTGGGATTGAGGATGCTGTCAACCATTCTCAATGTTTAACAACTACCATGATAGTTAAATAAAATTTATTCTTTGTAGTAGGGAAAAATTGGCTTTACGCAAAACTGTAACCATAGAGATTTCCACCAGCCAAATATGCATATAGTATAGCCGTTTCATTCCTTACCCTTTATGTGTTACATTGCCAGCATATTCCATGTGCTGACCCGTTTCGGGCTGCAACGTTAATGTTGCAGACTTTTCAGACGATGATTAAGGAGTTTTTAGGTCGTGGTTCTATACTCAGTGATGCCGTTGGAGTTGATGGACTCACTTATCTTCCAAGCCTTTCGCTGTTATCGTTATTAGATGGCCTTAAGCCATATTTATTGTAATAAGTTCTCGTTTGAGACACTCAATGTAATACGTGTGTGATTGCTACTCTGTTATAAATCTTCCGAGTACTGTGTGGTGTCAGCATTACTGATCCAGAGATGACACCGGAGCATAGAGATCAGACTGTTTGAGGTCTGGTCGCTATAGAGATGGTATCAGAGCACACGCTGACTGTAGGACACGACCACTAAGTTAGAGACCTAGATCACTATTCACTCTCTTCTCTTCTGACTTCTCATCTTTTCTATTCTTTAGGATGGCGGATGCAAGGAACAAGTTCACGCAACCAGATGAAGATACACCCTTTGGACGTCACTTGAAGGAAGTCATTAGATACCTGAACATAGGAATACCAAGCTTCACCGAAACCTACAACGCCACTTTACCTGAAGAAGAGCGTTGGATGATTCAAGTTCAAGTTTCAGGAAGGACGTTCATGCCAGTCACTGGGCTCATAGAGTTTTTTTTGATGCACCAACTTGGAGTCTGGGAATGAGCATGGCAGCTCACATCGCCATGGGACGCATTGGAGAAGTCTACCGCAATGACCTCAAGGATACAATCTACCAGGAAGGATAGATCAATTGCAGCTTTTATCCAGGAGCTAAACCAGCACATTCGATGACAGGAGAACCAGATGTGTGCCGACATGATAGATCTGAAGAAGGCTAAGACTAGAATCAAGGAACTGGAGGAAGAACTCAAGGCTACACGTGAAGATTATGAAGAAGAAATTGAAGTATTGGTGGATACGAATGCCGACCTAACAATGAAGATCGGAATATTTATGGGAGGCCCTACACCAGTAGAGGAAGACGAAGAACCCAAGGAGATTAGCCCGGCAGACTACATCATCATCGATGACACTGATTCGGATCCAGACGGAAGCGATGATGACTATGTTGATGAAGCTGGAGCAGATATCATGGAGTCTGCAACCGAAGAATATTTTTAGTAGACCACCTCATCAGTAGTAGTAGTCCACCATGTAAATATAGTAGTCCGAGCATTTTTGCGATAGTTAGATCGATTGTATGCCCTTGTTTGATTGAATGAAGTGAATTGTTTGATTTTGCCTCATGTGCATATGGGTAGTGTTCTCTCTTTAGACCCCCTCTATTCTTACATCTCATCTTTTCTAAACCCTCATATGCCTCCGAGACATGACCCCGGATTTACCTTTCCACCGGAGCTCACTTAGTTGATCCAGCAGCAGAACACATTGATGCAGTTGCTAGTCCAGAATCAGAATCAGGGGAACAACAACAACAACCCACCACCACCACCACCACCAGTTGACCACTTAGCATGTTTTCTTAGACTGAATCTGCCGGTGTTTTCCAGTAGCACCGAGCCGATAGTAGCAGATGATTGGCTCCGCAAGACAGCTAGAGAGTTGACCACAGCAGGATGCTCAAATGCGGAGAAGGTGAAGTTTGCCACACATCAACTTGAAGGACCAGCAACATCATGTGGGAGAACTTCACAGCCGCTTTCCCTGTCGACACTGTCACATGGGACCAGTTTCAGCAGGCTTTTCGTACTGCGCATGTTTCAGCAGGAGCTATGGCCATGAAGAAGCGTGAGTTTCGCAACTTGCGCCAAGGAGGACGGACAGTTGGCCAGTATGTGGAGGACTTTAGTAAGTTAGCACGTTATGCCCCAGATGACGTCGCTACGGATGCAGCTAAGCAGGAGAAGTTTCTGGAAGGACTGAACGATGAGTTGAGCATGCAGTTGATGGTAGCAACTTTCAACAACTACCAGGAGTTGGTAGATCGTGCTCTTATGATTGAAGGGAAGCAGCAGCAAATTAAGAATCGCAAGAGGAAGTATGGACAAGGAAAGTACACTTCAGGAGCGCAGCAGAAGCCACGTTTTACCCCTAGACCGGGAGGACATTTTTAGCATACCCATGGAGGAGGTAGCTCGCACAATCACAATGGCATCAGGAATGAAAATGGAAATGGAGGAAGCAATGGCCAGAATCGCACCAACCCATCAACCCCAGCCAAGAAGGATCTGAGCCAAGTCACTTGCTTTAAGTGTTCGAAGACCGGACATTATGCCAATGAATGCCCTGAGATACAAAATGGAAATGGCAATGGAAGCTCTGGGAAGAAGCCGAACCCTTTTAATAGGGGACAGGTGAACCACATTAGCGTGGAGGAGGTTGAAGCTCAGCCTGATGCAGTAATAGATAAGTTTCTGGTTAAGTCATTTGCTGCACTCGTTCTTTTTGATACTGGTGCATCGCATTCATACATCTCCAGGGGATTTGTGGATAAGTATAACCTACCAACCGAAGCCCTTAGGTCACCCATGTTAGTAACCTCTCCTGGAGCAGAGTATGTGGCTAGTCTATGGTGTGATCGGTTACCATTAAGGATTGGTAACTATGTTTTCCCCTCAGACCTAATAGTATTGGAATCTCAAGGATTGGATGTGATATTAGGCATGGATTGGTTATCAAAGTATGAAGGAAATATTGAATGTGCTAGTAAGTCAATTTTGCTTACCACCCCAGAAGGGAGAAGGATCAAGTATGTATCCCGACATGTGCCGAAGAGGACTCAAGTAAATTGCTTAACATGAGTTGTGCAGGAGGAAGTACCAGTGGTAAGGGATTTCCCTGAACTATTTCCAGAGGAGTTGTCAGGCATGCCACCGGATAGAGATATTGAGTTTTTGATTGAGCTATTGCTAGGCACCGGGCCAATATCAAAGAGACCATATAGGATGCCAGCAAAGGATTTGGTAGAAATTAAGAAGCGGATTAAGGAGTTACTGGATAAGGGATATATTCGCCCAAGTTCTTCGCTTTGGGGATCGCCAGTACTTCTAGTGGAGAAGAAGGATGGATCGTTAAGGATGGTTGTTGATTATCAATGATTGAACGAAGTAATGATCAAGAATAAGTACCCACTACCAATGATCAATGATCTGTTTGATCGATTGCAAGGAGCTAAGGTATTTTCCAAGATCGATCTGCGATCAGGATACCACCAGTTGAAGATTCGAGAACAGGATATTCCTAAGACAGTTTTTACCACCAGGTATGGGCTGTACGAGTATACCGTTATGTCATTTGGTCTGACTAATGCACCTGCCTATTTTATGAACATGATGAACAAAGTATTTATGGAGTTTTTGGATAAGTTTGTCGTAGTGTTCATTGATGATATCCTAGTTTATTCGAAGAATGAAGAGGAGCATAAGGAGCATTTGCGTTTGGTACTTGGAAAGCTCAAAGAACATCAATTATATGCCAAGTTCAGCAAATGTGAGTTTTGGTTGAAGGAAGTAGGATTCCTCAGACACGTTATATCTGGAGAAGGTATAGCAGTAGATCCTACCAAAGTAGATACCATGACCAAGTGGGAAGCACCAACTACAGTGGGAGAGATCCAGAGTTTTCTTGGACTCGCAGGATACTACCGAAGATTCATTGAGAATTTCTCAAAGATTGCGAAGCCTATGACGGAGTTATTAAAGAAAGATACCAAGTTCATAAGGACGGAGGAATGTGAGGCTAGTTTCCAGGAGTTGAAGAAACGTTTGGTTACCTCACCAGTGTTGATTTTGTCAGACCAGACCAAAGATTATGAGGTGTATTGCGATGCTTCACGTCGAGGACTTGGAGCAGTGCTTATGCAGGAAGGGAGAGTTGTTTCATATGCCTCAAGACAACTGAAGCCTCATGAGTTGAATTATGCCACACATGATTTGAAGTTAGCAGCCGTAGTGCATGCTTTGAAAACATGGAGGCATTTCCTCATTGGAAACCATTATGAGGTGTACACGGATCATAAGAGTTTGAAGTACATTTTCACACAGAAGGAGTTGAATCTCAGACAAAGGAGATGGTTGGAACTCATCAAGGATTATGATATGAGATTGCAATACCATCCCAGAAAGGCTAATGTAGTAGCTGACGCCTTAAGCCGTAAGAGCCATGTCAATACGTTAATGACGGGAGAAATACCCAAGGAGTTAGCAGAAAATCTTTGTGAACTATGTTTGGAAATAGTTTCGAGAGGCCATGTAGCAGCATTGGAGATTCAGTCAACCTTGATGGATAGAATCAGAGAAGCTCAGAAGACTGACAAAGAGATTGCCGCTATAAAGGAGAAACAGAGCAAAGGAAAAGCTAAAGAATTTCTTGAGGATGAGCACAACACCCTATGGTTTGAAGACCGTGTTTATGTGTCCAATGACCCGGAGATCAGGAAGTTGATTCTGCAAGAGGCACACGATTCATCATATTCGATTCACCCAGGAAATACCAAGATGTATTTGGATTTGAAGGATATTTTCTGGTGGACTGGAATGAAGAAGGATATTGCGGAGTATGTAGCAGTTTGTGATGTATGTCAGAGAGTAAAGGCAGAGCATCAGAAGCCAGCAGGATTGTTACAACCATTGCCGATACCCGAATGGAAGTGGGATAAGTTAGGCATGGATTTTATCACGGGATTACCCAGGACTCGTTCAGGCTACGACTCGATTTGGGTTGTAGTTGATCGATTGACGAAAGTAGCTCATTTCATCCCAGTAAAGACCACTTACACCAGTGCTAAGTTGGCAAAGATATACATGACCAGGATCGTATGTTTGCATGGAGTTCCAAGGAGTATCGTATCAGATAGAGGAACCCAGTTTACCTCAAAGTTCTGGAAGCAGTTGCATGAAACTTTGGGTACCAGGCCAGAATTCAGTACAGCTTTTCATCAACACACAGATGGACAGACCGAGAGAGTCAAGCAGATTTTGGAGGATATGCTGAGAGCTTGTGCGTTAGATTACGGATCTAGTTGGGACGACAATTTTCCATATGCAGAGTTCTCTTACAACAACAGTTTAAAGATGGCCCCTTTCGAAGCCTTGTACGGAAGGAGGTGCATGACACCGTTGTCATGGGACGAAGTTGGAGACCGCCAGTTGTTTGGACCTGACTTGATTAAAGAGTCTGAATAGAAGGTGAAGTTGATTCGCGATAGGCTCAAGGTAGCCCAGTCCAGACAGAAGAGTTATGCAGATTCTAAACGCAAGGAGGCCGTTTACGAAGTCGGAGATAGAGCTTATCTTCGAGTATCTCCACTTCGGGGAACAAAGCGTTTTGGAGTTAAAGGGAAGTTAGCGCCACGATTTGTAGGACCATATCGAGTTTTGGAGGAGAAGTGGCCTACAAGTTGGAATTACCTGAAGGATTGTCACGAGTTCATGATGTGTTCCACGTTTCCCAGTTGAAGAAGTGCCACGCGGAGATGACTGACATACCGTTGAGAGACACAGTGCCTTTAGAAACTATTCAGTTGGATAACGATTTGACCTACGAGGAGAGACCCGTTAACATTCTCGAGTTTGCCAATCGAGTCACTCGCAGCAAGGTTATCAAGTTTTGCAAAGTTCAATGGAGCCACCACACAGAGAATGATGCCACCTAGGAACAAGAGGAAGAATTGCTCAAAGACCACCCTCACCTATTTCCTAACCAACCCGAATCTCGAGGGCGAGATTCATCTTAAGGGGGGTAGGTTTGTAACATCCCAAATTTTTAATTTGGAATGTTATACATTAGATCATCATTGCATATCATATTTTATTTTGCATTTTGGTTGATCCTAGAAATTCTACGCAACTCAATGACCCACAGGGAGAGTTGGGGATTTCGTTATTTTCATATTTGAGTTTTCTCAAATTTTGAGAATAGGATCATTTGATTTTAATCATTTTATCATCAATTATTTCTATTACAAAAATATGAGAGAGGGAATAAAATGACTTTCTCAAAATAAAGAAATATTGAGGATTTAATAATAAAATCAAATAAGATTTTATTTTGGAGTTTTTCGGTGTTTTATTTGAATTTAGGAAAAATGTGTGTTTTTTAAAATTGCATTTAGACCCCAAATAAATATTCACCTTGTGAGGCTTGATTTTAGAAACTCGTGAAAATTTATTTCAGAATTTTTGGAGTCCGTTTAGTATTTTTTTTATTTTTCTTCTGCGCGTAATAAAAAAAACAAAAAAACGAACCCCGACTAGCCTTTATAAGCCCGGGAAGGCCCAACCCCAGCCGAAACCCTAAGCCGCCCCAGCCCCAGCGCCCGCCGCCGCCGCCCCGCCGCGCCGCCGGACGCCGCCGCCGCCGCCGCACGCCGCCCGAGGTTCGCCGCCTCGTTTTCCGCGCCGTTTTTTTTAGTTTTTTCGAAAAACCGTCGGTTTTTCATTGGTTTTTTTAGATTCGTTTTTTAAATAGATCGGTTTTTCCGGTTTATTTAAATAGCGAGCGTTCGTCCGTTCGTTCGTTCTAGCGATCGTTCGTCGTTTTTTTCTTTTTCTCGGATTAAATCCGCGATTTTTCTGATCGCGATTCCTGATCCGATTTTCGTTTTAGTATAACTTTTCGCTTGTTTATCGGAATTAGGCGATTCAAGCGCCTGGAGTTTCGTCTCGAAACCCTCTATCCGTTTAACCAACTTAAACAAGATTTTGCTACTGTAAAAATTGCCCTAGATCCAGATTTATAGAACGAAGTTGTTTTCTTTCGCCGTTTGACTTTCGTTGTTTCGTTCGATTTGATTCTTTTTGCAAACCGGAGTTCTTAAGTTAAACCTTCTGGTTAGATCTCTTATTTGAGTTTTACTCGTGCATTAGATGAGTACTTATTGTATACTTGTTTGTTTGTCTGTGATATAATACCCGGAGTGCGCCGCTTGTTACTTCGAATCTCTAGGTTTCGCGGATCATCAGCAAGGCAATTAACACTTTGATCATACCTTTTCTACTATCCAGTTTTATTGCATTAGATTAAAATCCTCACACATTGCATGATTAGTATCTAATTAAATTGTGGGATGGGAAGTAGTTGAGGTAGTACCTATTACCTGTTTATTATCAAACCTTTGGGAGTTACTTCCGCGTTTGCTTATTATGTCATGCTATGCTAGTAGACGTGGATTGGGTGAGTGATATCCATGACAGATGTGAGTTTTGTTAATTAATGGTTTATCTAAGGTGGCAACTTAAACACACATCTGTGTGGATTGAGGCACCTGGGTATTTTAGGACTTGCCTGTTTTCTTTTGGACCGCCACCCAGGTTCAAAGGGATCATGAGAGTATTCATACTAGAATCTTCCGTGTGCAGGCACAAGCTATTATGGGCTCTAGCATAGTTGACTAAGTCGTGCGAACTCTTAAAGTGGTAGGCTAGCAGATGTAGGGGATGTAGGTGGTACGGTATACCCGATCGTAAGGTGCTAGCGCTTCTGAGAGACTATGTCTCGGTCATCCGTCATCTCAGACACCTTGTAGTGCGAGAAACCAAACGAAGGCGATCGAGTCTTGTGGGGAAAAGTGCGCAAACCTCTGTAGAGTGTAATAAACTAATCATGGTTAGCCGTGTCCCCGGTTATGGACATCTTGAGTATCTAGTACCTGGATTATCATGTGAATCTCAACATGTTACTCTAAATTAATTTTGTTGGGTTTTGTTTAATGATGATGCTTAATTGGGATTGAGGATGCTGTCAACCATTCTCAATGTTTAACAACTACCATGATAGTTAAATAAAATTTATTCCTTTGTAGTAGGGAAAAAATGGCTTTACGCAAAACTGTAACCATAGAGCTTTCCACCGGCCAAATATGCATATAGTATAGCTGTTTCATTCCTTACCCTTTATGTGTTACATTGCCAGCATATTCCATGTGCTGACCGTTTCGGGCTGCAACGTTAATGTTGCAGACTTTTCAGATGACGATTAAGGAGTTTTTAGGTCATGGTTCTATACTCAGTGATGCCGTTGGAGTTGATGGACTCACTTATCTTCCAAGCCTTCCGCTGTTATCGTTATTAGATGGCCTTAAGCCATATTTACTGTAATAAGTTCTTGTTTGAGATACTTGATGTACTAACTGTGTGATTGCTACTCTGTTATAAATCCTCCGAGTACTGTGTGGTGTCAGCATTACTGATCCAAGGATGACACCGGAGCACAGAGATCAGACTGTTTGAGGTCTGGTCGCTACATAGTGGTCGATCAAGGCCTAGAGACTTTGATGTAATTTTTATTATGTTTGAGGTGCTTTGTACTTTTGATGAGTTTATAATATTTTATTTTTTGTAGAGAAAATATGACGATTATGTACGGAGGGCGCATCTGGTAAAAATTCGGCGGAGCCAAGAGCCAGCCGCCACCCCATCCTTTATCGGCATACTGACTCAAATGAATGTGAGAGCAACATTTATACCCCCTTGTTTTTTCTACTTTGTATACTAGATTTTTTTGGTCAAAATTTTATAATGTTCGATCACTTTTACGTTGGAAGTATCAAAATGTTCAATTCCAAACAAATATAAAGTTAAAATATATTTCATGATGGATCTAGTGATACTGATTTGGTGTTATGAATGCTAATGTTTTTCTATAAACTCAATCCAATTTCAAAAAGATTAACTTGAAACAAAATTAACAGTGAAGTAAAAAAGAAACATAGAGAATATAGAAAATGTTATATCGAAAAGCATATAAGTTTTTTCGCAAAAAAAGAAAGAAATCCATCAAAGTTGTTGTCTTCAGCAATAAATGCACATTCATATTTCGACCCTTGAAGCTCATGGTGAAGAGCCTGCAAAAGAAAAGAAGCTCATGGTAAAGAAACTAAATGGTTAGACGTACTGTTCATATTTCGGCCCGTGATACAAAGTTAGCTTGTAGTCTAGGAGTCAAATGAAAGAAAAAAAAGTACTTACGAGGGAAGTTATGCCTAGAAAGAGAAGATATTTTTTCAGCAGTCTTCTCAAAAATAAATAAATTTTTTGTGGGATTCTCAAAAATAAATAATTTTTTGGTGGGATTCTCAAAAATAAATATGACTATATTTTGTAAAGGAGTGGTTGACATTGTGGTGTGGGTCATACATGATTTAGTGGCCAAATTCATAACTTAAGCTAAATTGCGACTTCGAGTCAATGAATGCCCATGTGATAGTAATTCGAGTTCATCTAGTACTCCCTCTAGTCCGATTATAATATTGAGCCGATCAATTTACTAACGGTTCAAGGAGTGGTTGCTGCATGGTTTCGAGGAGTTCTGATGGTGGTGGTGGTTGGCTTTGTGGCTATCCGGTGGACTCCATGGTGCTTGGAAGATATACCGTCTAGATGGTGAGTTTGTGGTAAAAATCTGTGACTTGGCCTTTATTGGTGGACACACAACAGGGGCACACTTTCTTAGCTAGTACCTTGAAGGTGTGTGTTCGTGCCGTTATTCGGCCTCGATTGATTGTGTACCGGCATCCCGGATGAAAATTCTTGTTCTAGCTGTCAGAAGCTAGAATTTGACTAAAATTTGCTTGATTGAAGGCAATGTCGACGAGAGTGTGGTATCCCGAATTTAAACTTGGGCATGGGACCATTATTATGCAGCGAGATGAAAGTTCTCTTTTTCATGAATTTTCTGATTTAATTCTGCATGGGGTTAGCATTGGCTTACAAATATATGAAAATAATAATGTAATCCCATATTTGTAGTATTATGTTCTTTTTACAGGCTACTTCAATACATACAGTAGTCTATCGTATGGAGTACTACTACCATACAGTAGTCTAGTAACCTAGCCACAGTGGGAGTAATTTCAACAGTAACATCGAGTTCAACTCAGTAAATTTGCTTATGTGATAATAATTTAATGAGGAGAGAGGTAGTTTCAGTAACTTAGCTAGTTACTGTAATATCACATGTCCCAATACAATATGAGTCTATAACTTAATAAATGAAGCTTTGCATGTTACCACACTTATACTACCCATTATAAAGGTAGTAACATAGTCTAGGGAAATGTGTATGTTACTAGTGTATGTTACTCTCCATTGTGGCCGGTCGTAGTATGTGTGCAAAACTTATGGTTTCATGTTGTATCGTATGGATAGTGTTGTCGAGCATTAAAGAATTGGTTATCCGATGGTGTGCTACTATATTTATCTGTTGGTGATGTGAAGCTACATTGAAATTTCAAAATGATGAATAGCCTATACATACACTCATAAAAACATATAATCTTTTATCTCTTTGTTTCTTTTCCCCAGGAGAACCAGTGTGTAGTGTAGACAAATTGTGTTTGTTGTTGTATATGCTTGGCCTAGTCTAGCACGAGCTGACACTGTTTTACCAGACAGCTACTCCCTTCATCCGGTGAAGAGTATATATCTAAATTTTTTAAGACAAATTATGGAATTGAGTAGAAAATACATTGGAAAGGTGCAAGCCACTGTCTCTCTCCTCTTTAATTACCCACCCTTCAATGAGCTAAGTGCATGTAGAAATTAAGAAGACCATGTGTAGATTACTATTGGTCTTGATTACCGTGTGACAAGAGAAAAGTATTTTTTTCTACTTTAAAGTGCATTGGGAAGATAGAAGTACACTCTTTTATGGACAAATTTTAAACCTAGATGTACACTCTTCATCGGATGGAGGAAGTACTGTAAAGTGTACGACAACAGTACATAACTTGCTATAGGATGTTGACCCGGCTTTTGTACTCTGATGGATAAATGATGCTCCGCTGGCAGTTAACAGTAATCGATGGTGATGGATGATAATTTCATGACGCGTTGAGTTCCTTGTCATTGCCATATTTGATTCTTTTGACTGGTTCTTCTGTGTTGTTTTCGTTCTTTGTGATTGTAGTAGCAGACGATTAATCTGTTTTGGTTGATAATCAACTTTTGTTAGAGCATCTTTAATGGTTGTAAGATAGTTGTTGGTAGACTTTGTCATATATAATTTTTGATGATATGTCATACAATAAATGAGGAAAGAGAGAAAAATTGTATGTACATGAACCAACACCCATTGCACAAAATCTAATGTAGAATGAGAGAGTACCCCATTTATTATCTCACATTCTATTGGGCGTCTCCAATAGTTTGTATGTTAGCTTGTTGGTAAAATATGCCATGTCATCAACCAACACCTTAACATACAACAACTTCAATGGGTTGTATTTAGTTTGCCCAATAAGATGTAAGATAAATAAGGTGCTCTTTCATTCCATACTGGAGCTTGTGTAAGGGGTGTTGGTTCATGTACATACAATCTTCCTCTCTTTCCTCATTTGTTGTAGGTTAAATCATCAAAAATTCTCTGTGACAAAGTCTATCACAACTATCTTACAACCATTGAAGATGCCCTTAGTGCCATATATCCATCATTTATTATTGCAGTTCCCGAACAACTCAGACCGATCCGTCCCTGCGTTTTAATTCGGAGGTTTCGATCTCGCCCAGCAAGCAGATTCATCGCCTCCTCCGCGCCGTCAGTAGCGGTCACCAACGCTAGCCCATAAACGCCCACGATTGGTCACGCACTCAGTCGGTTCGTCGTAACCGATCGATCGGGAGACGGCCGATGGCAACAGTGCGGAGCCTGAGCTGCGCACACGCGTAACCGATCCGATCCATCGTTGCCACCGGCGGGCGACGTCCCGATCGGCGCTCCTACGCGCTGAAGCTGAACTCCGTTGATGATGTGCACGTCAAGGGTGAACGGAGTGGCCAGCTAGCCATGGCTGCCACTGTTCAGTGACACAGTGCCCGAGGATAAAATCTCGCGGGAAACTGTACTACCGCATGACGCGAACCGGCCGGTCTATTATTCCATGACACTTGCGAGTCGTATAGGAGGCACAAGTGGTGGTTCGCAGCTAGTAGATCGGTAGGGATCTGTCTATTTTCGGGCGAGAGAAATGGCGCGGGTGCAATGAACAATGCGGCTAGACATGGACATCAGTAGCTCACCTAAGACTACTGCTAGCTTGTACGTACTTGAATTACATTAGTGTTGTGCACTGGTCAGTTCGCTATCTGGTTCCTCCGACGCATATGTTTTGTGTTACTACCAATTCCTGGTCATTTCTGGCTGCATACAACACTATTGCAGCATGGAATTGTTTGCGGGGAAGAAAATGATGTTAATTAAGGAAGGTCTTGGCGGTAAGCAACTTGGAATTTTCGAAGGCTGCTGCGTGAAGCAAACCACTTGCATGGTTGTACGTCAATACGAGGATTGCTATACGATCATGGATGGAGAAGGTAGGAGTATTGTATGTGGTACACCTCTGCGTATCTTTGCCATCGACGGATCACCTACTTTGTTGCACCAACTGATGGTTTTTCTTAACTCTACGAGGAGGTTTGGCGTAACGAACACAATCATTGTTGGAGCCTATTACTCCAACCAAATGCAACGGTCCGAACTACAGAAAGCAAAGGAGGGGTTTAATGGTGCATGGTCCATTGTACCAAGCTGCAAATCTCCGTCATTTAAGCTCGCTGATCCTACGATCGTTACTCGTCAGTAGGACACGTCCATTCCACGAACACCGTGCATGTGGTCTTGTTTCATTATTCACCTCGGTTGATCAACAGGTCTTTCATTCGCAAAAATAAAAAATAATCAAGAGGCCTTTGAGATCCCCGCTCCTTTTCGTCCTGGCTATCGACCCCCTGCACCATCTTCTCAACAAGGCCACCTCACAAGGGCATCTCCACCCTATAGGTGTAACAACACCGACCATCAGGACATCTTTATACGCAGACGATGCTGCCATCTTTGTCACACCCACGAGAGAGGACGTCCAATTTCTTGCTTCCTCCTTGGCCGCTTTCGGAGAAGTGACCGGCCTGGTTACTAACTATGCTAAAAGTATGGTGGCTCCCATTCGATGTGAAAGCATAAATCTGGTCGACATTCTACAAGCCTTCCCGGCAGTGTGTTCCGCTTTTCCGATGCGATACCTTGGACTTCCGCTATCGGTCAAGAGTCTAAAAAATATTCACTTTCAACCTCTCATTGATAAGGTCGCTAGCAAGCTCCCCCTTGGTAGGGAAGACACGTTGCCAGTGCTGGGCGCGTGGTTCTCGTTAAAGCGGTCCTCACGGCCATCGCGATTTATCACCTCATGCCTCTCGACATCCCCGTGGAGGTGCTAAATGCAATTGACAGCCTTAGGTGTGCATACCTTTGGGCTGGTACGGACAAAGTTTTGGGAGGAAAATGCAAGATTAATTGGGATCTCGTCTGCAAGCCTAAACAGTTTGGCGGCCTAGACGTGCTCAATCTGGACAAATTCGCTAAGGCCCTCCGTCTTCGATGGCTATGGTTTGAGTGGGTGGACAAAAGCAAGCCTTGGATAGGCATGGGATCTTCATGCACCAAAGACGATCATATCTTTTTTGCTGCTGCTACAACGGTTACTGTGGGCAACGGGCACACAGCCAGGTTCTGGAACTCGCCATGGTTAAACGGCTTGTGCCCCCGTGACTTAGCACCGAGCATCTTTGCCATTTCATGCAATAAGAATTCGTCCGTCCAGCAAGCCCTTACCAACAACAGTTGGATCTCTCTCATTGACACCTCCAATGGCCTGTCGCTCGCACACGCCCAACAGTTCGCTAACCTCTGGCAGAAGATTTCCATGACCTCTTTGACTGATGACATAGAAGATTTCGTCTTTTGGAAGTTCACCAAGGATGGAGTGTACTCTACTTCCTCAGCCTACAGGGCACAGTTTGAGGGACTCACTTTGTCGGATCTTGTTCACTCGGTGTGGAAGGTTTGCCCCCCCCACCCAAGGTGCAAGTTCTTTGCCAGCTGGCTTGTCCTTCAAAATAGGATTTGGACGTGGATCGACTGATACGCTGCGGCTAGCCAAACTGTGGCCTCTGCCCTCTATGTAAGCAATGCCAAGAGTCGGCTGCTCATCTCCTTTTACAATGCCGCTACACCACCCGCATTTGGAACAATATTCTTCCGTGGCTTGACATGCATCACAGCACTACGGCGGCTTGGCAGACAATGACTTTGGTGAGAGCATGGTGGAATGGCAACCTTCAGATTCGCCTTGGATCCCCTAAGGCGCTCGCCTCCCTGGCGATGCTTATCTCATGGGAGATATGGATGGAGAGTAATGCCAGAGTCTTCAGAAACACGACCATCCCTTCCACGATTCTAATCAGTAAGATCAAAGCGGAGGTGTCTCTTTGGGCGATGGCCGGCGCGAAGCACATGAGTGTTGTAATGCCGCGAGAGTAGACCTCTTATTATTATTTTTCTTTTAGCTGCTTTGCGTCTTTTGTTTACAACTTCCTTCTTAATCAATGAAATGGCAAATCTTTTGCCTTGTTTCAAAAAAAGAGGCCTTTGAGATGGTGCTTGTAGTCTTGCTCATTCTTTTTTCCTAGAAATACCCAAATTAATCTCAAAGGCGCATAAATAAATGATAACAGGGGATGCAAATATTTAGTCTCATGAATACCTGGCCATCCATCAGGCCGGGCTGGGCCTAACAAAGCTCGAGGCAGAAAAACCAATCCCGGGCCTGGCCCAGGCCGGTCATCGGGCCTAGTTTTCAGGCCCAAGCCTGACCCGTCAATGAAAAAGCCCGCCGTGCCTCTTCCCTAAAACACAAAAAAGCCAGCCCAGGCCCGACCCAATGTGTCCTTCGGGCTCAAAACTCAGGCCCAGGCCTGGCCCGCAGGTAAGACCGAGCCGGGTGGGGTCCGGCCGGCCGGGCCGGGTATCCCATGGCCAAGTATAGTCTCATGTGCCACTAGTGGACGAGGTATCAGACCACTTTATATAGTGGGTTATCCCCCACTTCACTAAGTGATTGGTATGAGAAGAGAAAGAAAGCATCACACGCGCTCTCGCATCGCCTTACCCGGTCGACTGAAAGGTATGGGCGTGCTACATGTGCGTGAATAGTCCGTCCAAATCCGGTCCATGGCCTTATAGGAGCCCATCTTTCTTTTGTCGTTTAATTTTTGTGTTTCATGTGCAGTAAGTCTTTGAATGGTTTCTTGGCCATTAAGTTTTCGAACCTACATAGTTTTGATCATGATTGCGACATGAGACATCATCGGTTCTCCCATATGTTAAGGTTTTGCCTCCTTTCGCTACTTGCATCGCCTCAGTCTACTCCATCCCAAACGCTGATATGTCCATTTTGCATCATATTTTCCTACTATTATTTATAGTGTTTTTATTCAAAATAACATTTTGTGGAGTAATTATAATGCCTTTTTTTCTCATAATAGCAAGGTTTACACAAAGAGGGAGATTATTGGCAGCTGGAATTCTGGACCTGGAAAAGCTATGTCAGAGATACCTATTATGCACATCTCCAAATAAGCTGAAATTTTATGAAGATTTATTTTGGAATATATAAAAAATATTGGAGAAAAAGGTACCAGAGGGGGCCACTCAGGTGCCCACTAGGCACCAGGGCGTGCCTCCCCCCCGGCGCGCCCTGGTGGCTAGTGGGCCCCTTGGCCAGTCTCCGGTGCCCATCTTCTGGTATATAAGGTCATTTGCCCTAGAAAGAAAATAAGGAGAGGATTTTTGGGACGAAGCGTCGTCGTATCGAGGCGGAACTTGGGTAGAATCACTTTTGCTCTCCGGCGGAGCGATTCCGTCGGGAATACTTCCCTCTGGGAGGGGGAAATCGAAGCTATCGTCATCACCAACGACCCTCTCATTGTGGGAGGGCCAATCTTTATCAACATCTTCAACAACATCATCTCATCTCAAAACCCTAGTTCATCTCTTGCGTTCAATCATTGTATCAAAACCTCAGAGTGGTACCTGTGGGTGACTAGTAGTGTTGATTACATCTTCTAGTTGATGCTAGCCGGTTTATTTGGTGGAAGATTATATGTGTTTGATCTATTATGTTATTCAATACCCCTCTGATCTTGAGCATGGGTATGTTTTATGTGTAGTTACTTTCGTTCTTGAGGACATGAGAGAAGTCTTGTCATAAATAATCATGTGAATTTGATATTCATTTGATATTTTGATTATATCTTTGTTGTGATTTCCTTAGTGGTGTTATGTGAACGTCGACTACATGACACTTCACCATCTTTAGGCCTAAGGGAATGCATTGTGGAGCAGTTATTAGATGATGGGTTGCTAGAGTGACAGAAGTTCAAACCCTAGTTTATGCGCTATTCCGTAAGTGGCTGATTTGGATCCATATGTTTAATGATATGGTTAGATGTTATCTTAATTTTATTTCGTAGTTGCGGATGCTTACCAGAGGGGTTAATCATAAGTGGGAGGCTTGTTCAAGTAAGAATAGCACCCAAGCACTGGTCCACCCACATATCAAATTATTAAAGTAGCGAACACGAATCAAACCAACATGATGGAAGTGACTAGATGAAATTCCATGTGTCCTCAAGAACGCTTTGCTTATTATTAGAGACCGTTCCGGCCTGTCCTTTGCTACAAAAATGATTAGGCTACCTTGCTACACTTTTGTTACTGATACGTCTCCGTCGTATCTATAATTTTTGATTGTTCCATGCCAATATTATTCAACTTTCATATACTTTTGGCAACTTTTTATACTATTTTTGGGACTAACATATTGATCCAGTGCCCAGTGCCAGTTCCTGTCTGTTGCATGTTTTTGGTTTCGTAGAATATCCATATCGAACGGAGTCCAAACGGGATAAAAATGGACGGAGATACTTTTTGGAATATTTGGAAAATTCCGGAAGAAAAATCCACACGAGACGGTGCCCGAGGTGGCCACGAGGCAGGGGGGTGCGCCCCTACCCTCGTGAGCCACCCGTAAGGTGGTTGACGCTCTTCTTTTGCCGCAAGAAAGCTAATTTTCGGGAAAAAAATCACTGCGAAGGTTTCAGGCCAATCAGAGTTACGGATCTCCATATATACATAAAACGGTGAAACAGAGCCAGGGAGAACGCAGAAACAGAGAGAGATAGAGAGACAGATCCAATCTCGGAGGGGATCTCGCCCCTCCCACGCCATGGAGGCCAAAGACCAGAGGGGAAACCCTTCTCCCATCTAGGGAGGAGGTCAAGGAAGAAGAAGAATAAGGGGGGCCCTTTCCCCATTACTTCCGGTGGCGCCGGAGTGCCACCGGGGGCCATCATCATCACCGTCATCTTCACCAACAACTTCACCGCCTTCATCACCAACTCTTCCCCCTCTATGCAGCGGCGTAACCTCTCTCTTACCCGCTGTAATATCTACTTGAACATGGTGCTCAATGCTATATATTATTTCCCTATGATGTATGGCTATCCTATGATGTTTGAGTAGATCAGTTTTGTCCTAATGGCTATTTGATGATCAAGATTGGTTTGAGTTGCATGTTTTATTATTGGTGCTGTCCTATGGTGCTCTCCGTGTCGCGCAAGCGTGAGGGATCCCCACTGTAGGGTGTTGCAATATGTTTATGATTTGCTTATGGTGGGTGGCGTGAGTGAACAGAAGCACAGACCTGAGTAAGTAGGTTGTTTGCGTATGGGATAAAGAGGACTTGCTTTAATGCTATGGTTGGGTTTTACCTTAATGATCTTTAGTAGTTGCGGATGCTTGCTAGAGTTCCAATCATAAGTGCATATGATCCAAGTAGAGAAAGTATGTTAGCTTATGCCTCTCCCTCAAATAAAATTGTAATAATGATTACTGGTCTAGTTATCAATTGCCTAGGGACAAATAATTTTCTCGTAACAAAAAACTCTCTACTAAACCTAACTTAGTTGTGTATTTATCTAAACAACCCCTACTTTTTATTTACATACTCTTTATTATCTTGCAAACCTATCCAACAACTCCTACAAAGTACTTCTAGTTTCATATTTATTCTAAGTAAAGGGAACGTCAAGCGTGCGTAGAGTTGTATCGGTGGTTGATAGAACTTGAGGGAATATTTGTTCTGCCTTTAGCTCCTCGTTGGGTTCGACACTCTTACTTATTGAAAACTGTTGCGATCCCCTATACTTGTGGGTTATTAGTTACCGTTTCTATTACTTGCTCATTACAAATTATCTTGCTATCAAACTACCTGTTACCGACAATTTCAGTGTTTGCAGAAATTACCTTGCTGAAAACCGCTTGTCATTTCCTTCTGCTCCTCGTTGGGTTTGACACTATTACTTATCGAAAGGACTAGATTGATCCCCTATACTTGTGGGTCATCAAACGCTGATGTGCACCGTCGAGCGGGAGAGCAGATCTCTGGAACCTCTCGTCCTTGTGATCATGCACCAGGAACAGGCGAACTAGGTTTTCTTGGAAGCGCTATGCGAAATTACTCAAGTTCGTCACTGAGGGTCATCTTCCATTCAAGTCGGGCGGTGTCACATACCGGCGTCCTCAGCGCCTCCTGCTTCGACCGGTCTTCACCAACGTCGCCTTAAATAAGGTCGCTTCTGCAGCAGCCACACCTACTTCATCTACAAACGAATAGTGTGTGTGTGTGTTGTGATGTGATCGTGTCTCTAATTATGGTTGTTGTTGCATAGGTGATGCTTCTATTATGTTTTCCTAGTATGCTAGAGCTACGCATGATAATAATTGTTTTAGTGATGAATTGTTTCCCGGAATTAATCACAAAACTATATAATTTCCCAAAAATCTAATTGTAGGCAATTTCTTGAGTTATCTATGGCTATATTCCTTGATGCTAATGCGGGATAACTTTACCGTTGTGCAATTAAAGAGGTGGCAAGTGAAGTCCATGATCTAGCTTATTTCCTGGAAGTTTTCCATGTTAGTGCTGGCATTCTAGAGGAGAGTCTTTGATGAAGCTCAGAGAAAATTCTAGGAAGTCAATACTATTTCATGGGATACACTCTGAGTGTTCTTTTTTACTGTCTTGTGATGTGTACATGCATATACAAAATGGGAGGCAACTGCGGAGGCATTGAATGCTAAACTCGGTGCAACAGAAGCATGCAGTGAACTGTACACCATGAAGAGCTTTTGTGACTACAAGATGGTCAACAATTATTCTGTAGTTGAGCAAGCTCTTGGGATATAATGCATTGTAAAGGAACTAGAACTCCTTAAGTGTGCGTTATCCAATAATTTTTTTGATTGGGTGCATGAATACAAAGCTACCTCCTTCATGGAAGAATTTCTTCACTATGAAACATAATAAGAGACAAGAGATATCAGTTGAAAATATGATAGCATCTCTTGATGTTGAGGAGAAAGATCGAGTTAAATACACAACTGAGAAAGGAGGTGAGGTACAGTTTCAATATGGTGAGGAGATGCCCACAGAACAAGAACAAAGGGAAGAAGTAAGGGGTAGCGCGCTTAAGGGAAGGAACGAACAAGGTCGGATCCTGCTACGTCCATTTTGCATCATGCTTTTATGTTGATATTTATTGCGTTATGGGTTGTTGTTACACATTATGATACAATATTTATGCCTTTTCTCTCTTATTTTATAAGGTTTACATGAAGAGGGAGAATGCCGACAGCTAGAATTCTGGACCGGAAAGGAGAAAATCTGAGAGACCTATTCTGCACAATTCCAAAAGTCTTGAAAATTTACGGAGAGTTATTTTAGAATATATAAAAAATATTGGGCAAAGAAAATACCAGAGGGGACCCACCCGGTGGCCACAAGCCTGGGGGCGCGCCATACCCCCTGGGCGCGCCCCCAGGGCTTGTGGCCCCCCTCGCAGGTCTCTGGTGCCCATCTTCTGCTATATGGAGGGTTTTGACTTGGAAAAAATCATAAGGAAGCTTTCGGACGAAGCGCTGCCATCTCGAGGCAGAACTTGGGCAGAAGCAATCTAGGGCTCTGGCGGAGCTATTCTACCAGGGAAATTTCCCTCTGGGAGGGGGAAATCGAAGCCATTGTCATCACCAACGATCCTCTCATCAAGAGGGAGTCAATCTCCAACAACATCTTCACCAGCACCATCTCCTCTCAAAACCTAGTTCATCTCTTGTATCCAATCTTTGTCTCAAAACCTCAGATTGGTACATGTGGGTTGCTAGTAGTGTTGATTACTCCTTGTAGTTGTTGCTATTTGGTTTATTTGGTGGAAGATCATATATTCAGATCCTTAATGATATTCAATACCCCTCTGATTATGAACATGAATATTCTTTGTGAGTAGTTACGTTTGTTCCCGAGGACATGGGAGAAGTCTTGTTATAAGTAATCATGTGAATCTGGTATTCGTTCGATATTTTGATGAGATGTATGTTGTCTTTTGATGCGTATCCAACGTATCCATAATTTATGAAGTATTCATGCCATGTTTACAATAATTTTATATTGTTTTGGTATGATTTGCATGGAACTAACCCGGACTGACGCTGTTTTCAGCAGAACTACAATGGTGTTGTTTTTTGTGCGGAAATGAAAGTTCTCCAAATGAGCTGAAACTTTTTGATGGAATTTTTGAAACAAAAGAGACCCTCGAAGCTTCATGGGAGGGCCAGAAGAGCCATGAGGAGGGCACAACCCACTAGGACATGCCTGGAGCCCAACCCGAGGCATGGTGGGTTGTGCTCACCTCGAGGCCCATCTTAGCATGATTCCAACGCAAAAAAATTCTATAAATAGAGAAACCATCAGAAATAACCCTAGCTCAGAAGTTTTGCCACCGCAAGCCTCTATAGCCATGAAAAACCAATCTAGACCCCGTTCCGGCACCCTGCCAGAGGGGGAAATCATCACCAGTGGCCAACTTCATCATCCCGGCGGCCACCATGATGAGGATGGAGTAGTCCACCCTCGGGGCTGAGGGTTTGTACCAGTAGCTACATGTTTAATCTCTCTCTCTCTCTCTCTCTCTCTCGTGTTCTTGAGATATCACGATCTTGATGTATCGCGGACTTTGTTAATATAGTTAGATCATATGGTGTTTTCCCCTTTCTATCTTGTTGTGAATTGAGTTTTCCCTTTGAGATTTTGTTTTATCGGATCGAATAATTTTATGGATTTGAGAGCACTTGATGTATGTCTTGCTATGAATACCCGTGGTGACAATGGGGTATCATATTGATTCATTTGATATGTGTTTTGGCACTCAACTCACGGATTCCCGAGGTGACATTGGGGTAATCTATGCATAGGGGTTGATGCATGTTCTCTTCTTTGTTTCTCCGGTAGAAATCTTGGGGCACTATTTGAGGTTCTTTGTGTTGGATTGAGCATTATGAATCTGAAATTGTTTGATGCATATAGTATAATCAACTCACGGATACTCGCGATGACATTGGAGTATCTAGGTGACATTAGAGTTGGTTGATGTGTATCATATGGTGTTATTTTAGTACTAACTCTTGGATAGATCGATCGTAAAGAATAACTTGGGGTTATTTTAGTACGAACTCTAGGATAGATTGATTGGAAAGAATAGCTTTGAGGTGGTTTCGTACCCTACAAACAATTTTGTCTTATGTTCTTCGCTAGATAAGAACTTTGGAGTGATTCTTCATCGCACGTTGAGGGATTGTTATATGATCCAATTATATTATCATTGTTGAGAGATTGCATTAGCGAAAGTACAGACCCTAGGCCTCATTTTCAAGCATTGCAATACCGTTTGTGCTCACTTTTGTTACTTGCTATGTTGCTGTTTTTTATTGTTCCTATTACAAAAATCAATATCTACTATCCATATTACACTTGTATCACCATCACTTCACTGAACTAGTGCACCTATAAAAATCACCATTGTATTTGGTGTGTTGGGGACACAAGAGACTTTTTATTATTTGGTTGCAGGGTTGTTTGAGAGAGACCATCTTCATCATACACCTCGCACGGATTGATAAATGCCCTAGAGGCAATAATAAAGTTGTTATTTATATTTCCTTATATCATGACAAATGTTTATTATTCATGCTAGAATTGTATTAACCGAAAACTTAGTACATATGTGAATACACAGACAAACAGAGTGTCCCTATTATGCCTCTACTTGACTAGCTCGTTAATCAAAGATGGTTAAGTTTCCTAGCCATGGACATGTGTTGTCATTTGATGAATGGGATCACATCATTATAGAATGATGTGATGGACAAGACCCATCCGTTATCTTAGCATAATGATCGTTCAGTTTTATTGCTACTGCTTTCTTCATGACTTATACATGTTCCTCTAACTATGAGATTATGCAACTCCCGAATACCGGAGGAACACCTTGTGTGCTATCAAACGTCACAACGTAACTGGGTGATTATAAAGATGCTCTACAGGTGTCTCCAATGGTGTTTGTTGAGTTGGCATAGATCGAGATTAGGATTTGTCACACCATCTATCACAGAGGTATCTCTGGGCCCTCTCGGTAATGTACATCACTATGAACCTTGCAAGCAATGTGACTAATGAGTTAGTCGCGGGATGATGCATTACGGAACAAGTAAAGAGACTTGCCGGTAACGAGATTGAACTAGGTATGATGATACCGATGATCGAATCTCGGGCAAGTAACATATCGATGACAAAGGGAACAACATATGTTGTTATGCGGTTTGACCGATAAAGATCTTCATAGAATATGTAGGAGCCAACATGAGCATCCGGGTTCCTCGATTAGTTACTGAGAAGAGATGTGTCTCGGTCATGTCTACATAGTTCTCGAACCCGTAGGGTCCGCACGCTTAACGTTCGATGGCGATTTGTATTATGAGTTATGTGATTTGATGTACCGAAGGTTGTTAGGAGTCCCGGATGAGATCACGGACATGACGAGGAGTCTCTAAATGGTCAAGACGTAAAGATCGATATATTGGAAGACTATATTCGGACATCGGAAAGGTTCCGAGTGATTCGGGTATTTTTTGGATTACTGGAGAGTTACGGGAATTCGCCGGGGAAGTAATGGGCCTTAATGGGCCATACGGGAAAGGAGAGAAGGGCCTCAAGGGGTGGCTGCACGCCCCCCATGGGCTGGTCCGAATTGGACTAGGGAGGGTGATACGTCTCCGTCATATCTATAATTTTTGATTGTTCCATGCCAATATTCTACAACTTTTATATACTTTTGGCAACTTTTTATACTATTTTGGGACTAACATATTGATCCAGTGCCCATTGCCAGTTCCTGTTTGTTGCATGTTTTTGTTTTGCAGAACATCCATATCAAACAGAGTCCAAACGGAGATTTTTTTTGGAATATATGTGATTTTTGGGAAGAAGAATCAACGCGAGACGATGCCCGAGGGGGCCACGAGGCAGGGGGCGCGCCCCAGGGGGTCAGGTGCGCCTTGGGCCCTCGTGGCCACCCGTAAGGCAGTTGGTGCCCTTCTTTCTCCGCAAGAAAGCCAATATCCGGATAAAAATTGTGTCCAAATTTCAGCTCAATCGGAGTTACGGATCTCCGGGAATTTAAGAAACGGTGAAAGGGCAGAATCAAGAACGAAGAAATAGAGAGAGACAGAGAGACAAATCCAATCTCGGAGGGGCTCTCGCCCCTCCGCCGCCATGGAGGCCATGGACTAGAGGGTAAACCCTTCTCCCATCTAGGGGGAGGGTCAAGGAAGAAGAATAAGGAGGGCTCTCTCCCCCTCTCTCCCGGTGGCGCCAGAACGCCGCCGGGGCCATCATCGCGACAACGATCTACACCAACAACTTCACCACTGTTATTACCAACTCTTCCCTCTTTTACCCAATGTAATCTCTACTTAAACATGGTGCTTAACGCTATATATTATTTCCCAATGATGTATGGCTATCCTATGATATTTGAGTAGATCTGTTTTGTCCTATGGGTTAATTGATGATCGTGATTGGTTTGAGTTGCATGTTTTATTATTGGTGCTGTCCTATGGTGCTCTCCGTGTCGCGCAAGCATGAGGTATCCCTGCTGTAGGGTTTGCAATATGTTCATGATTTTCTTATGGTGGGTGGCGTGAGTGACAGAAGCACAGACCCGAGTAAGTAGGTTGTTTGCGTATGGGAGTAAAGAGGACTTGATGCCTTATAATGCTATGGTTGGGTTTTACCTTAATGATCTTTAGTAGTTGCGGATGCTTGCTAGAGTGCCAATCAGAAGGGCATATGATCCAAGAAGATAAAGTATGTTAGCTTACACCTCTCCCTCAAATAAAATTGCAATAGTGATTACCGGTCTAGTTATTGATTGCCTAGGGACAAATAACTTTCTTGTATGACAACAAGCTCTCTACTAAAACTAACTTAGTTGTGTCTTTATCTAAACAACCCCTATTTTTTATTTGCGTGCTCTTTATTATCTTGCAAACCTATCCAAAAACACCTACAAAGTACTTCTAGTTTCATACTTGTTCTAGGTAAAGTGAACGTTAAGCATGCGTAGAGTTGTATCGGTGGTCGATAAAACTTGAGGGAATATTTGTTCTACCTTTAGCTCCTCGTTGGGTTCGACACTCTTACTTATCGAAAGAGGCTACAATTGATCCCCTATACTTGTGGGTTATCAAGACCTTTTTCCGGCGTCGTTGCCGGGGAGTTATAGCGTGGGGTGAATATTCTCGTGTGTGCTTGTTTGCTTTATCACTGAGTAATTTTTTTGTTTGCTGTTCTAAGTTGTTCTCTATATTTAGTTATGGATATGGAACACAAAATATCAAAAAAATTAGGTTTACCTGCTACTCATGGAGATGGGGAACCTCCTAAAACCCTCGATGCTCATTATGTAAATTATATTATGTACTACTTTAATAATTCTGAGAAAACCCCATTCAACTTTATAATGGGAGTAACATTGGATCAACGTGAATACTTTAGGGATCATCGCTTGACTCAAAAAGGGAAACTATTATGGGATCAAATTTATATGTTGCACTGGTATGCTCGGCAACTATGCTTGAGATATGATTATACTTGTTGCTCTAGGATGAAGGCTCCACACCTTCCCTTTTCATGTGAATTTAATGATGATGAAACCTTGGCTTCTTATGTGTAACACCCTCGATGCGACTATATCTCCCACGTGTTGAGGCACGACTTAGAGGCATAATCGCATTGAAGGCATATGTCGCAAATTAGGCAATCTTCACAACATCCCATGTAATATAAATCATAAAGGGGAGATAACATAGTTGGCTTACACTCGCCACGTCAATCAAGTACATAAATAACATTACATCATCCAAACACTCATGGCCCGACTACGGCGCCAAAATAAAAGAGAACCCAACATGCGACACGGTCCCAATCACCCCCAACTGGGCACCACTACTGATTATCGGGAAAGGAAACATAGTAACGTTGAGAGTCTTCATCGTACTCCCACTTGAGCTCAAGCGCGTCTCCTGGAGCGGAATCATCAGGCCCTGCATCTGGTGTAATAGTAATCTGTGAGCCACAGGGACTCAGCAATCTCGCACCCTCACGATCAAGACTATTTAAGCTTATAGGTATGGCAAGGTAAATATGTGGAGCTGCAGCAAGCGACTAGCAAAATATGGTGGCTAACTTATTCGCAAAAGAGAGCGAGAAGAGGAGGCAAAGCGCGAGCGAGAAAAACTAGAGAACAACCTGCGCAAACATTACTCCAACACCGTGTCCACTTCCCGGACTCCACCGAGAAGAGACCATCACGGTAACATACTCAGTTGATTCATTTTAATTAAGTTAAGGTACAAGTGATCTACAACCAGACATTAACAAATTCCCATCTGCCATAACCGCGGGCACGGCTTTCGAAAGTTCAAATCCCTGCAGGGGAGTCCCAACTTAGCCCATGACAAGCTCTCACGGTCAACGAAGGAATAGACCTCCTCCCAAGACGTTCCGATCAGACTCGGTATTCGGTAATTCAAGACACTTCAACAGGTTAAAACAAGACCAGCAACACCGCCCGAATGTGCCGACAAATCCCGATAGGAGCTGCACATATCTCTTTCTCAGGGCACACTCAGACGAGCGCTCCATACAACTAAAACCAAACGTCGAGTTTCCCCGAGGGGGCGCTGCACAGGACTCTAGTTTGGACCA
>NC_041384.1:483125832-483178293 GCF_002162155.2 Triticum dicoccoides | reverse complement strand
TAAATAAGATGACCCTCGGGCTCCGGAAACCCTTGGGAAAAAGAGGCTAGGTGGCAAATGGTAAAACCAAGGTTGGGCATTGCTAGAAAAGCTTTAATCAAGGCGAACTATCAAGGGGTTCCCATTATAACCCAACCGCGTAAGGAACGCAAAAATCCGGAAAAAAACACCGATATGACGGAAACTAGGGCGGCAAGAGTGGAACAAAACACTAGGCGAGAGGCCGAGCCTTCCACCCTTTACCAAGTATATAGATGCATAAAGATAACATAGCAATATAATGATATCCCAACAAGTAAATAAATGTTTCAACAAGGAACGGGCTCCAATCTTCACCTGCAACTAACAACGCTATAAGAGGGGCTAAGCAAAGCGGTAACATAGCCAATCAACGGTTTGCTAGGACATGGTGAGTTAGAGGTTTGACATGGCAATTTGGGAGGCTTGAAAGCAAATGGTAGGCATCGTAGCATTGGCAAAGCAAAAGAGCGAGCAATCTAGCATAGCAAAGATAGTAGTGATTTCGAGGGTATGATCATCTTGCCTGCACAGTTGTCAGAGTTGACTGGATCCTCGAAAGCAAACTCAACAGGCTCCTCGTTAGCAAACTCATCTCCCGGCTCTACCCAAACAAGACAAACAAGCAACAAGGATACAATCAACCACGTGCAAGGATCAAGCAATATGATGCAAAGATGATATGCTATGCGGGATGCGATGCAGGATGCAAAATGCAAGATATGACAGGAAATGCATGAACCTGGCCTTAAGTTGGAAATCCAAGTGTTCCACTGAAAAGAAGAGATGAAATCGCTTGAAAACGATATAAAGAACGCCGGAATCGGAGTTACGATTTGGAAATGGCAAGCGATTCAAATAATGACACCGGTCTGCGATTTACAGCAAGTAGGCATCTAAATGCAATGAGATGAACATGCTACAGCACCCAAACATGACAACAAAAAACATGGCAGGGATGCATTCAAGATGCTTAACAAAAGACTAGCACTGAGCTACGGCCAATTCATCCATTAACAGATTCAAACAAGCATGGAAAAAATGCATATGACAAACAGATCTCAGACTTAGTGAAATTAACACTTGTCTGGAATTTCAGATCATATAGCCCTCTTCGGAGCAACAAAACTACATGCTACAGGACCTGAACATGACAAAGTAAAACATGGCATGGAGCTACTCAAAGATCTTAACAAAAGTCCCTTAGTGACCTTGAGCCAAAAGGGATCAGAGAATACAATTGCAAGCATGTGAACATAGCAAAAACATAATCAGTTTTCAGACTTAGTGAAAACTGCCACATGCTGAAACATAACTCACGCAGGCATGTTTACGAGCTCGATGCACTCACTACGGTGCAAGTCATGGAAATACAAGCATACACCCATCAAGAAGGCACAAAATGCAAGCTAGACATGGCAAGAACAATAGCATAGCATGCACGGATCAACTACAACATCATCGGCAAAATTGCGAACAAGTTGACAATCTGCCCAGATTCACAAAGTAGCAAAAGTAGAGCTCGATTGACTCAAACTAGTGTGCTCCATAATTGCAAACAAAGACATGGATGGATAGAGCACTACTATATTAACAAAACATCCTTACTGATCATCCTCAAAAGAGCCACGGATCACTAGGAAACAACAAGAACATATGGCATCATGAGATAAACAGCTCAAGGACTTAGTGGAAATGCTAAGTCCCTGAAAACAGAATTACCGAGTGCCTCACTTTGCAAGCTTGCACTAGTTACCACACACACCACAAAAATACATGGGTTGCACCTCTGGAAAGATGACAAAACCCTTAACAAAACATATGTAGAACTCATGGGCATATCATGCACACATTAATCATGGCAAAAATGACAAAAACCTAAATGGAGTAGCGGATCTGACAATAATCTCAAATAGCCCTCTTCTAACAGCATTTCGGGCATCAAGATGAACTCAAATGAAAATGATGCAATGGAATGAAATGATGTACTCTCTGAGATGAACATTTTGATATGATATATGCATGAATCGGAGCTAAGGATGCAAAGTTATGGGGCTATGAACAGGGCAACATGGATCTGAAACATTGGGGACTACGAATTTCACCTAGGGTTTCACTGTTCACCGGATCTAGATATCGCGCATGCCGACCGAGGATGGCCGGATCCCTCGCCGGAGCGGCGCCGGAGAAGGTGGGGAAGGGGCCGGGGCGAGGGGGAGGAGACGGCCGGAGCCTGGGGGCGACGCCGGCGAGCTCCTGCGGCGGCGCGTGAGGCGGCGGCTCGGGGCGGCGACGCCGACGACGAGGCGGCGGCGGACCGGGACGGCTGCGGCGGACGGCTGGGCGGCGACGGCGGATCGGGACGGTGGCGGTGAGCGGGCTGCGCGGCGGCGGATGGCCGTGGGCCTCGGGGGCCGGGGACGGGCCTCCCGGGCCGCGGCGGCGGGGTGGAACGGCGGTGCCACGTGGCTGGACGTGGTTGGCGCGGACGGCTGCGGCGGCTTTGCTCGCCCAGGACGGACGTGTCCGGTGGCGGCGCGAGGGAATTTTTAGGGTTTCGGAGAGGGAGATCTGGATTTCGGGGAAGGGGTCTTTAAATAGGCATAGAGGGAGCTAGGAGAGTCCAAATGAGGTGCGGTTTTCGGCCACGCGATTGTGATCGAACGATCTAGATGAAGGAGAAGACTTAGGTGGGTTTTGGGCCAAATTGGAGGGGTGTTGGGCTGCAACACACACGAGGCCTTTTTGGTCCCTCAGTTAGCCGTTGGAGTATCAAACGAAGTCCAAATGGTACGAAACTTGACAGGCGGTCTACCGGTAGTAAACCAAGGCCACTTGGCAAGTCTTGGTCCAATCCGGAAATGTTTAATCCCCACACACGAAAGAAAGCTAGAAATGACCACCGGAGGAGAACAAAGCGCCGGAATGCAAAACGGACAACGGGGAAAATGCTCAAATGCATGAGACGAACACGTATGCAAACGCAATGCACATGATGACATGATATGAGATGCATGACAACGACAACAACACACGGAGACAAAAACCCGAACCCGAGAAAATAAAATAACTTAACGCCGGAAACGACAAGAGTTGGAGTACAAATTGGGAAAGTTACATCCGGGGTGTTACATTATGCTAATGGTATATATGATTATTATGATGTGGAACAAATAGAAGAATTCGTTGCTTTTATGGGTGCTTATGAAATTGAATCTTTGTTTGAAGAGTTTGAAGATTTTGATGATTCAGTTTATAGACCTGAAAATTTAGCTATCCTTAAATATTGCTACGAGAATTATAAATACAATTATGATATTTATGAATTTATTGAGAAAGTCTCCGCTGTCCAGAAGAGACTAATATTTTGCAGGAGTCTATGGAAGAAGAAGTTGATGAAACTGTGAGCTCATTGGATGAAAAAGATGATGAGGAGAGCGAAGAACAAAAGGAGGAAGAGCGGATTAGCTACCCGTGCCCACCTTCTAATGAGAGTAACTCTTCAACTCATACATTGTTTAATTTTCCTTCGTGCTTACTGAAGGATGATTGCTATGATGATTGTTATGATCCCTTTAATTCTTTTGAAATACCCCTTTTTGATGATGCTTGCTATGCTTGCAGCCAAGATGCCAATATGAATTATGCTTATGGAGATGAACTTGCTATAGTTCTTTATGTTAAACATGAAATTGTTGCTATTGCTCCCACACATGATAGTCCTATTATCTATTTGAATTCTCCCGACTACACTATATCGGGGAAGTTTGCCCTTCTTAAGGATTATATTGATGGGTTGCGTTTCACTACTACACATGATGATTTTGATAGATATAATATGCATGTGCTTGCTGCTCCTAATTGAAATTATTATGAGAGAGGAACTACATATCCACCTCTCCATGTTTCCAATATGATAAAATTTCAAGAAACTGTTTATACTATGCATTGGCCTTTACTATGTGTGCATGAATTGTTCTTTTATGACATGCCGATGCATAGGAAGAGAGTTAGACTTCATCATTACATGATATATGTTGCTTTGTGCTCACTACTAAATCACAAATCATTGTTAATTAAAATTGGCTTTGATATACCTTGGGATCCGGGTGGATTCATTACTTGAGCACCTTATGCCTAGCTTGATGGCTTTAAAGAAAGCGCTGCCAAGGAGACAACCCGGAAGTTTTAGAGAGTAATTTATTTCTATTGAGTGATTTTATATAGTTTAAAAACAAATAAATAAATAAAGAGGGGAACCCAAAACTTTTCGAAAAGAAAAGTGAAAGTGAGAGAGACAAGCATTGTTGAAGTGGGGGAGCTCCTTGAACTTTGTTCATGCTCACGGAAACTTTGTGAATCTTGATTATAGAAACTTTTCAAAAAAATAATTATCCCCTTGTACAATTCCATTGTATAATAAAAATAATGTGCCAAGATTTTCCTTTAGGATGTTTACATTGCTTGTTGGTTTCTGCGGTGCAGAACAGAAACTTTGGCTGTAGTGCACAATTTTACATTTTTTACTGGAACGTCAAACGGTTCTGAAACTTTTGCACTGTCTCTCTATACAATTTTTTTATTTTTCCTAATTATTTCAGAATTTTTGGAGTACCCGAGGTATGATGAATTTTCAGATTATTACAGACTATCCTGTTTAAGACAAATTCTGTTTTTGATGCATAGTTTGCTTGTTTTGATGAAACTATCAATTTCTATCAGTGGATTAAGCCATGGAAAAGTTATATTATAGTAGCTACAATGCAAAAAAATATGAATTATTTTGCAACAGTACTTAGAGTAGTGATTTGCTTTATTATACTAACGGATCTTACCGAGTTTTCTATTGAGTTTTGTGTGGATGAAGTGTTCGAAGATCGAGGAGGTCCCGATGTGAGTAGAAGGAGGAGAGGCAAGAGATCAAGCTTGGGGATGCCCAAGGCACCCCAAGTAAATATCCAAGGAGACTCAAGTGTCTAAGCTTGGGGATGCCCCGGAAGGCATCCCACCTTTCTTCAACAAGTATCGGTATGTTTTCGGATTCGTTTCGTTCATGCGATATGCGCAAATCTTGGAGCATCTTTTGCATTTAGTTGTTACTTTTCTTTTATGCACCATGCTGGTATGAGATAGTCCATGGTTGATTTATAGAATGCTCTTTGCACTTCACTTATATCTTTTGAGTATGGCTATATAGAATGCTTCACGTGCTGCGCTTATATCATTTGAAGTTTGGATTGCCTGTTTCTCTTCACATAGAAACCCGCCATTTGTAGAATGCTCTTTTGCTTCACTTATATTTGTTAGAGAGTGGGCATATCTTTTGTAGAAAGAATTAAACTCTCTTGCTTCACTTATATATATATTTAGAGAGATGACAAGAACTGGTCATTCACATGGTTAGTCATAAAATCCTACATAAAATTTGTAGATCACTGAATATGATATGTTTGATTCCTTGCAATGGTTTTGAGATATAAAGATGGTGATATTAGAGTCATGCTAGTGGGTAGTTGTGGATTGTAGAAATATTTGTGTTGAAGTTTGTGATTCCTATAGCATGCACACATGGTGAACCATTATGTGATGAAGTCGGAGCATGCTTTATTTATTGATTGTCTTCCTTATGAGTGGCGGTCGGGGACGAGCGATGGTCTTTTCCTACCAATCTATCCCCCTAGGAGCATGCGTGTAGTACTTTGTTCCGATAGCTAATAGACTTTTGCAATAAATATGTGAGTTATTTATGACTAATGTTGAGTCCATGGATTATACGCACTCTCGCCCTTCCATCATTGCTAGCGTCTTTGGTACCGTGCATTTCCCTTTCTCACCTCGAGAGTTGGTGCAAAATTCACCAGTGCATCCAAACCCCATGATACGATACACTCTATCACACATAAGCCTCCTTTTATATTCCTTAAAACAGCCACCCTACCTACCTATTATGGCATTTCCAGCCATTCTGAGATATATGGCCATGCAACTTCCATCATCATCATATACATGACTTGAGCATTCATTGTCATATTGCTTTGCATGATCGTAAGATAGCTAGCATGATATTTTCATGGCTTGTCCATTTTTTGATATCTTTGCTATGCTAGATCATCGCACATCCTCGTACACTGCCAGAGGCATTCATATAGAGTCATATCTTTGTTCTAGTATCGAGTTGTAATATTGAGTTGTAAGTAAATAGAAGTGTGATGATCATCATTATCAGAACATTGTCCCATGTGAGGTTATCAAAATAAAAGAGGCCAAATAAGCCCAAATAAAAAAGAGAGGCCAAATAAGCCCACCAAAAAAACAAAAAAACAAAAAAAATGATGATGAGAGAAAAAGAGAGAAGGGGCAATGTTACTATCCTTTTACCACACTTGTGCTTTAGAGTAGCACCATGTTCTTCATATAGAGAGTCTCTTGAGTTATCACTTTCATATAGTAGTGGGAATTTTTCATTATAGAACCTGGCTTGTATATTCTGATGATGGGCTTCTTCAAATGCCCGAGGTCTTCATGAGTAAGCAAGTTGGATGCACACCCACTTAGTTTCAGTTTGAGCTTTCATACACTTATAGCTGTAGTGCATCTGTTGCATGGCAATCCCTACTCCTCGCATTGACATCAATTGATGGGCATCTCCATAGCCCATTGATTAGCCACGTCGATGTGAGACTTTCTCCCTTTTTGTCTTCTCCACACAACCTCCACCATCATATTCTATTCCACCTATAGTGCTATATCCATGGCTCACGCTCATGTATTGCATGACAGTTGAAAAGGTTTGAGAACGTCAAAAGTATGAAACAATTCCTTGGCTTGTCATCAGGGTTGTGCATGATTTGGATATTTTGTGTGGTGAAGATGGAGCATAGCCAGACCATATGATTTTGTAGGGATAACTTTCTTTGGCTATGTTATTTTGACAAGACATGATTGCTTTATTAGTATGCTTGAAGTATTATTGTCTTAATGTCAAATGATAGACTATTGATTTGAATCACTCGTGTCTTAATATTCATGCCATGATTAGATTACATGATCAAGATTATGCTTGGTAGCATTCCACATCAAAAATTATCTTTTTTACCATTTACCTACTCGAGGACGATCAGGAATTAAGCTTGGGGATGCTGATACGTCTCCGTCATATCTATAATTTTTTATTGTTCCATGCCAATATTCTATAACTTTTATATACTTTTGGCAACTTCTTATACTATTTTTGGGACTAACATATTGATCCAGTGCCCAGTGCCAGCTCCTATTTGTTGCATGTTTTTTGTTTTGTAGAAAATCCATATCAAACGGAGTCCAAATGGGATAAAAACTGACGGAGTTTTTTGGAATATATGTGATTTTTGGGAAGAAGAATCAACACGAGACGATGCCCGAGGGGGCCACGAGGCAGGGGGCGCGCCCTAGGGGGTCAGGCGCGCCCTGGGCCCTCGTGGTCACCCTGTAAGGTGGTTGGGGCCCTTCTTTTGCCGCAAGAAAGCCAATATCCAGATAAAAATCGTGTCCAAATTTCAGCCCAATCGGAGTTACGGATCTCCGGAAATTTAAGAAACGGTGAAAGGGAAGAATCAAGAACGAAGAAACAGAGAGAGACATATCCAATCTCGGAGGGGCTCTCGCCCCTCTGCCGCCATGGAGGCCATGGACCAGAGGGGAAACCCTTCTCCCATCTAGGGGGAAGGTCAAGGAAGAAGAAGACGAAGAAGGGGGGCTCTCTTCCCCTCTCTCCCGGTGGTGCCGGAACGCCGCCGGGGCCATCATCGCGACAACGATCTACACCAACAACTTCACCACCGTCATCACCAACTCTCCCCCCCTCTATGCAGCGGTGTAACCCCTATTTTACCCACTGTAATCTTTACTTAAACATGGTGCTCAACGCTATATATTATTTCCCAATGATGTATGGCTATCCTATGATTTTTGAGTAGATCCGTTTTGTCCTATGGGTTAATTGATGGCCGTGATTGGTTTGAGTTGCATGTTTTATTATTGGTGCTATCCTATGGTGCTCTCCGTGTCGTGCAAGCGCGAGGGATCCCTGCTGTAGGGTTTGCAATATGTTCATGATTTGCTTATGGTGGGTGGCGTGAGTGACAGAAGCACAAACCCGAGTAAGTAGGTTGGTTGCGTATGGGAGTAAAGAGGACTTGCTGCCTTATAATGCTATGGTTGGGTTTTACCTTAATGATCTTTAGTAGTTGCGGATGCTTGCTAGAGTTCCAATCATAAGTGCATATGATCCAAGAAGAAAAAGTATGTTAGCTTACACCTCCCCCTCAAATAAAATTGCAATAGTGATTAACGGTCTAGTTATTGATTGCCTAGGGACAAATAACTTTCTTGTGTGACAACAAGCTCTCCACTAAAACTAACTTAGTTGTGTCTTTATCTAAAAAGCCCCTACTTTTTATTTACGCGCTCTTTATTATCTCGCAAACCTATCCAAAAACACCTACAAAGTACTTCTAGTTTCATACTTGTTCTAGGTCAAGCGAACGTTAAGCGTGCGTAGAGTTGTATCAGTGGTCGATAGAACTTGAGGGAATATTTGTTCTACCTTTAGCTCCTCATTGGGTTCGACACTCTTACTTATCGAAAGCGGCTACAATTGATCCCCTATACTTGTGGGTTATTAGAGGGGGCGGCGCCCCCCTCTTTCCTTCTCTCCCTTTTCCCCTTGCTTCTTCTCCTACTCCAACTAGGGTAGGGGGGAAACCTACTCCTACTAAGAGTAGGAATCCCCCTTGGGGCGCGCCATAGAGAGGGCCGACCCTCCCCTCCTCCCCTCCTTTATATACGGGGGAGGGGGGCACCCCATAGACACACAAGTTGACAATTGTCTTAGCCGTGTGCGGTGCCCCCCGCCACCATAATCTACCTCGGTCATATCGTTGCAGTGCTTAGGCGAAGCCCTGTTCCGGTAGCTTCATCATCACCGTCATCACGCCGTCATGCTGACGAAACTCTCCCTCAACACTCAGCTAGATCTAGAGTTCGTGGGACGTCACCGAGCTGAACGTGTGCAGATCACGGAGGTACCATACCTTCGATGCTAGGATCGGTCGGATTGTGAAGATGTTCGACTATATCAACCGCGTTGTCATAACGCTTCTGCTTACGGTCTACGAGGGTATGTGGACAACACTCTTCCCCTCTCGTTGCTATGCATCACCATGATCTTGCATGTGCGTAGGATTTTTTTTTGAAATTACTACGTTCCCCAACTGTGGCATCCGAGCCAGGTTTATGCGTAGATGTTATATGCACGTGTAGAACACAAAGGAGTTGTGGGCGTGGGTATATACATATTGCTTGCCGTCACTAGTTTAATCTTGATTCAGCGGTATTGTTGGATGAAGCGGCTTAGATCGACATTACGCGTATGCTTACGTGAGACTGGTTCTACCAACGTGCTTCGCACACAGGTGGCTGGTGGGTGTCAGTTTCTCTAACTTTAGTTGAATCGGATTCAATGAACATGGTTCTTTCTGAAGATCAAAAAGCAATCACTATACCGCGTTGTGGTTTTTGATGCGTAGGTAAGAACGGTTCTTGCAAAGCCCGTAGCAGCCACGTAAAACTTGCAACAACAAAGTAGAGGACGTCTAACTTGTTTTTGCAGGGCATGTTGTGATGTGATATGGTTAAGACGTGATGAGATATAATTTGTCGTATGAGATGATCATGTTTTATTGAAGTTATTGGCAACTGACAGGAGCCTTATGGTTATCTCTTTATTGCATAAGATGCAAGCGCCTTATAATTGCTTTACTTTATCACTATACGATAGCAATAGTTGCAAAAGCAATAGTTGGCGAGACGACCATGTGACGACAAATTGATAGAGATCAAGATGATGGAGATCATGGTGTCATGCCGGTGACGATGGAGATCATGACGGTACTTTGGAGATGGAGATCAAAGGCACAAGATGATGATGGCCATATCATGTGGCATATTTAGGTTGCATATGATGTTTATATTTTATGCATCTTATTTTTCTTAGTACGTCAGTAGCATTATAAGATGATCCCACACTAAATTCCAAGGTATAAGTGTTCTCCCTAAGTATGCACCATTGCGACAGTTCTTCGTGCTTAGACACCATGTGATGATCGGGTGTGATAAGCTCTAGGTTCACATACAACGGGTGCAAGCCAGTTTTGCACACACAGAATACTCGGGTTAAAATTTACAAGCCTAGCATATGCAGATATGGCCTCAGAACACTGGAGACCGAAAGGTCGAGTGTGAATCATATAGAAGATATGATCAACATAGAGATGTTCACCATTGAAAACTACCTCCATCTCACGTGATGATCGGACATGGTTTAGTTGATATGGATCACGTGATCACTTAGATGATTAGAGGGATGTCTATCTAAGTGGGAGTTCTGAAGTAATATGATTAATTGAACTTTAATTTATCATGAACTTAGTCCTGATAGTAATTGCATATCTATGTTGTAGATCAATAGCTTGCGATGTAGCTTCTCGTTTAATTTTGATATGTTCCTAGAGAAAAAGAAGTTGAAAGATGATAGTAGCAATGATGCGGACTTGGTCCGTGATCTGAGGATTATCCTCATTGCTGCACAGAAGAATTATGTCCTTGATGCACCGCTAGGTGACAGACCTATTGCAGGAGCAGATGCACACGTTATGAACGTTTGACAAAACTCGGTATGATGACTACTTAATAGTTTAGTGCACCATGCTTTACGGCTTAGAACCGGGACTTCAAAAACATTTTGAATGCCACGGAACATATAAGATGTTCTAAGAGTTGAAATTGGTATTTCATACTCATGCCCATGTCGAGAGGTATGAGACCTCTGACAGTACGTTGCCTACAAGATGGATGAGAATATCTCAACCAGTGAGTATGTGCTCAGATTGTCTGGGTACTACAATTTCTTGAATCAAGTGGGAGTTAATCTTCTAGATAAGATAGTAATTGATAAAGTTCTCTAGGCACTATCACCAAGTTACTAGAACTTACTGATGAACTATAATATGCAAGGGATGACGAGAATGATTCCCGAGCTCTGCGTGATGCTGAAATCGACGAAGGTTGAAATCAAGAAATCAAGAAAAACATCAAATGTTGATGGTTGACAAAACCACTAGTTTCAAGTAAAAGGGAAAGGGAAAGAAAGGGAACTTCAAGAAGAATGGCAAGCAAGTTGCCACTCCCATGGAGAAGCCCAAAGATAGACCCAAGTCTGAAACTGAGTGCTTCTACTGCAAAGGAAATGGTCACTGGAAGTGGAACTGCCTTAGATACTTGGCGGATAAGAAGGATGGCAAAGTGAGAAAAGGTATATTTGATATACATGTTATTGATGTGTACTTTACTAGTGTTTATAGCAACCCGTCAGTGTTTTATATTGGTTCAGTTGCTAAGAGTAGTAACTTGAAACGGGAGTTGCAAAATAAACAGAGACTAGTTAATGGCGAGGTGATGATGAGAGTTGGAAGTGATTCCAAGGTTGATAAGATCACCATCGCACACTCCCTTTATCTTCAGGATTAGTGTTGAACCTAAAATAAATGTTATTTGGTGTTTGCATTGAGCATAAATATGATTGGATCATGTTTATTGCAATACGGTTATTCATTTAAGTCAAAGAATAATTGCTGTTCTATTTACATGAATAAAACCTTCTATGGTCATACACTCAATATAAATGGTTTATTGAATCTCAATTGTAGTAATACACTGTCGACATTCCGGGAACGTGGGTCCCTAGACTTGCCTGCCTGCGGCCCACAGCGTGGCTTTGCTGGCAGGCCTGTACAGCCCATCTTCATCAGCAAGGCATTCAAGACCTTCGCGAGGGGCCAAGCCTCACGAGGCGGACGACACAAGACCCCCTTAGGAGCGGCCTCACCAGGCTGGCTCGTGAGGGGCGGAGAGTTCAAGGCCAGGCAAACCTCATGAGGTTCTAGTGACGTGACCCATGACGATCGAGACCAGGGGGGCGCCAGTGCGTGCATCATCCTTGTTTCCTCTTTGGTGCTAAGGGGGCAAGCGCAGGCGCGGAGTACCGATGCATCAAACAAAGGTTTCCATATTGGTGTAACGAGACCAAGACCAGCAGGACGGCAAGACGGAGGTCACCATGGAGCCCAAGGCGGCATCACCACCAGAGCCTTTTGTAGGTAAAGACCACTTTTGTCAGGATAAGCTGTACTAGCTGTCCCCTTTCAAATTGGCCGTTGTTGGCTCCCTTCTTGCTCAATATTTGGGGAGAGGACCAAGGCCTATATAAATAGGACTAGCCACCACCATAGCTAGGGGATCGATCGATCGAGGTGGCAGATCAAGAAAGACCAGAACACACACAAGTTTGCCAAGAAAATGAACACCCCAACCTCAGGAGGTTGTTCTTCCCTTTGTACTGTTCATCCTCAGCCTGAGAGGCAATCCACCACCACCACACTAGAGTAGGGTATTACACCACAACGGTGGCCCGAACTAGTATAAATCTTGTGTCCTTTGTGTTGCGAGTTTGTCGAGTTAGTTCGTAAGATCTTAGCTGAGCTAGGACATGGATCGGTAGGGGGGAATCTTCACGCGCACCCGAGTGTTCGAACCTTAAGGGTTTTGCCGGAACCCGTGATCCGACATTTGGCGCGCCAGCTAGGGGTGCGCCGAAGCTTCCCTTCCGTCGCTCCGCATCACGTTGCTTCATCATCTCCATGGCGGACGCATGCCGCACCCGCGCGGAGTGCCGGGCTGCCCTCGCCAGCCGCGTCGCTCAAACGGCCCCTGTCGGCGGGCCACCCCGTCGCTCTCCGTTGCCTGCCGCCAACGCCGCCACCGACCCAGCAGGGAACGAGCAACAAGCATCCTCGTTGCACCCCTTGGTGCGACTGGACGGTCGCACCACCACTCCATTGCTGACTCCCGCTGGTTCATCGTCTCACGCTCGTCGCGATCCCGCGGACGCACGGGCCACTCTCCTCATGGCGCACGAGCTCCTGCGCTACCGCCCAGTCGACGACCTCTACGAGGACTGGCTTGACCACATCGCTGAGCTTTTCCGCGCCGCAGGGGGCTCCCCTACACTGTCCCACTCTCTGCCCCGCCCTCTGCCAGCCACGGGCGACGCAGCTCATGAAGCACCTCCACCACCTGTGCACCAAGATGACGCCCTAGCGCCAAGGCGTGCGGCTCCACAGCGTGACCCACCGCGCCTGGTGCCCACGCGTGAAAAAAGAAGCTGCCAAGAAGTCCCTCGACCGCAAGAGAACGCTCCGCCACTCCTCGCACCGCCGCGCCAGGAACGTTTGCTGCGGCAAGGCCCGCGCCGCTTGCCGTAGCGGCGCTTGGGCACCAAGACCAAGTTCCACCCCAAGGTGGGCCCCGGTGACCACGGCCAGCTACCGCGCCTTCACCCCCGAGATGCATAGCGTTGCCTGGCTGGGCAAGTTCAAGCCAGATCTGCCTCCTCGCTACGACGGCAACCCCAACCTCGCGGAGTTCCTGCTGCTCTACGAGCTGAGCATCGAGGCGGCCAACGGCGACGAGAAAGTCATGGAGAACTGGTTTCCCATGGCTCTCAAGGATGGTGCCCGCTCCTGGCTCCTGAACCTGCCTCCAGGCTCGATTTCCTCCTGGGACGAGATGCGCAACCGCTTCATCACCAACTTCTAGGGCACTCGCAACCGCTCCCCAGTCACGGGTGACCTACGCCGCATCAAGCAACAACCAGGAGAGACCCTGCAGAAGTACATCCAATGCTTCAACAACGCGCGAATCAAGATCCCTAAGGTGACCGAGGAACCCATCATCTCAGCATTCTCCGACGGCGTTCGCGACGTCAAGATGAAAGAGGAGCTCGCCATCCATGAGGAGCTGTGCACGACCTTGGAGCTGTTCAACATCGCGACCAAGTGTGCAAGAGCTCAGGAGGGGCGCCTCTCCCTCCTCGAGCTCCCAGTTGCGGACCCGAAGGAGAAGAAAGCCAAGCCCAAGGACGTGAAGCGCAAAGGAGTGGCCATGCTCGTGGCGGAGCCAGACACCAAGCGCGTCCGAGATCTTCCCGAGTCATCCAAGAGCAGCCGACCATTCCGCGCCTTCCATAACCTGCATACCCACAACACCAGCAACTGTCAAGAGCTCAGAGCCATTCGAGAAGGATGCTTCGGTCGACGCCCCAAGCGCAGCGACCGGGGCTACGACCGAGGAGGAGGACGTGGTGGCGGACGCTGGGACGACCATGGCCTGCGCCAGGAGTGGCACGACCAGCCTCGTGAGGACCGCTGGCAGGATCAACCTCGCGAGGACGCCTGGAGGGACCAGCCTCGTGAGGATCGTCCTACAGACAACGCTGGCCTTCCTCCACTACCGCCACCACCAAGAAGGAATGACGAGGACGAGCCTCCCAAGCAAAGCACTGGGGAACAAAAGAAATTCCCACCAGAAGTTAAAACAGTAAACGTGTTACACGTGACAAAGGGGAGAAACAAAGCGGCACTCCTAGAGACACATGTCCCAGGGCCTATCACAGCGGAGTTCCACCACTGGTCGTCCCAACCGATCACCTTCAACCATCAGGATTACTCGGCAAGTATCCAGCGTGCAAGATGGGCTGCCTTGGTGTTAGACCCGATAATTGACGGATACCACTTCACACGAGTCCTGATGGACGGTGGCAGTAGTTTAAACTTGATATATCAGGACACAGTCCGCAAAATGGGGATAGACCCAACAAAAATTAGCCATAGCAATACTACCTGTAAAGGAGTAACGCTAGGCCCAGAATCCCATTGCACGGGCTCCCTAATACTAGAGGTTATATTCGGCTTCCCCGATAACTTCCGCAGCAAAAATTTAACCTTCCACATCGCTCCGTTCCAAAGTGGCTATCAAGCACTACTCAGACGCGAAGCTTTCGCTCGCTTTAACGCAATACCGCATTACGCTTCCCTCATGCTTAAAATGCCCGGTCCACGTGGCATTATTACAGTAAATGTAAATATTGAGCGCTCCTTGCGCGCGGAAGATCGCGTGGCTGCCTTGGCAGCCGCACACTAAACGGCCTCACCAACTAAAGCATCTGACAGGTCGTTAAGACCACGGACACGGTTGGACGAGTCCGGTGCAGCTATATGTAATTGATACAGGTTTGATGGCTATACCCCTATTACAATACAAGGGGCTCAACGTGCGCGCACAAGTGGCAATCAGGCTCAACTTTAGTCATTTTGAACTATATATTGTTTATTTAGTATAGCTTACCTTTTGCATGGCAACTTTTCAATTAAGTTCGTCTCTTTTTCAGATGACCATCGTGCTACACCCGTCCAGAATACGGCAGAATGGAGACACAGGCGCAGATGTGCAGCAGGGACCCGTTCCAAGGATTCTTTTTAGATTAAGACCCTGCGTAAACATTTTTTTACTGTCTCTTGTTGATACACATCCCTCGGATTCTCAGTACAATTGAGAAGGATGCTGACGTATTGGCATGTGGCCACGTCGGAATATTGCACGTACCTGTACACCAGGGGCTTATTACAAAGGGCACTGTTTAGGCCCGGCTTACATCATAAAGACCGAATACCTTAGGGAGTGTTGGCGTCGCGAGTTTGGCCTTATATGCATCAACTCCGAATCATGTCTTTGGTCAAATGTTGGGTTTGCCCGGCTCCTATGTTTTGCTGCCTTACGTTCCGCTCTATCGGCTAAGGCGGCACCAGGAGAACTATTGCAATTGTGCCCTAGTTCATCCGGACGAGCACCTCAGTAGAGAAAGCCGAAAACTGACTGTCATGATATAGCGAGAGACTGGTCAACCACTCGATGACCTAGCGGAATCTTCAGGATTCCTCCACCTTAACGAAGGGCCGTTTCCCGGCCAGGCATGTACGCGCCCCGAATCCGGATGAGCGCAGAGCCACCAGGGGCTATATAGTAGCCCCACTGTCAAACTCCTCTGGCTAAGTGAAAGTGTTAAAGCATTATAGTCCGGTTGCCTAGTTCGCTGCGCTATCACCTCCTTAATGGACCAAGACGTTGGATCAAGTGTGAACATGCATCTTCTGCGAACACCCCCGCATTATATGCATGGGGGCTGAAGCCGACGACTGCAATCTTTCAGGTTATATACATATATACATAAACGGCCGCATAAGAGGCATCATAGCACTTTTGGGCAAAAGTATAAATACAGCCTTGATAAATTCAATAAAACATTGTTTTTACAATGGGAATACATGTCATTCAAACATAATATTCTTCGAGCACTGAGCCTCTATCGAACGAGCGCCTTCAAGAACTTCTTCAAAGTAGTGCTCGGTAGCCACTCGGCCTATGGCCGAACCCTGTGCCGCAACAGTGGTGGCATCCATCTCTGCCCAGTATGTTTTGACACAGGCAAGGGCCATCCGTGAGCCTTCTATGCACGCCGACCTCTTTACAGCATCAATGCGTGGCACAGCACCAAGGAATTGTTGCACTAAGCTAAAGTACTACTCGGCCTTGGCCCTCCTGGCCACAAATGATCCACAATGGACCTCATGGCCAGTCCGGATAATCTATGGAGCTCGGCCCAACCGGTCAATCGCTCATTCAGCAGCAGCGGACGGACTGGAGCATGAAACTGTGACCAGAACAGCTTCTCCACTTCAGGACCTTTCTGATCCTTGAAGTACTCGGTCGCATCCGCAGCACTCGCAGCCAAATCCGTGTACTCATCCGGAGAACTCCATAGCCGGTCCGGAGGAGCATATTTCGGATCTCCGAACTTAGTCCGCAACAAGAAGGGATTCCCAGAAACAATATCCGCAGCTTGATTCAGCTCCTCCTTCGTCGCTCTAATTTTGGAGCAGGCCTCCTTGGCAGCCACCCGGGCCTTCTCCAGGTCCGTCACCTTCACCCGGTTTTCTTCTTCAAGAAGCCGGTACCAGTCAGCAGAATCTTTTAGCTCTACGGCCATCTTGGCAATTTTCTCTTTACTCTCGCAATGTGTGGCCTGTTCGGCCCTTAACTCTTCGGCCGCCTTTAAAGTGGTCGCATTACTACTCCTTGCTTGTTCCTTGGCTTGGGAAAGCTCCGCCCGAAGGGTCTCCACGGTGGCAGCTCCATCTACAGTCACAACATATTAAAGATACTGGCATCATGCTGCTCTTACTATGTGACATTCACCAGAAAAATCACCTACCCTGTGCCTCATCAAGCCGCTTGTTAACAAGCACGATGTCGGCATCTGCCGCATCCAGTTGCCACTTTAGTTCGGCAAACCCATCAGTCCGGCTAGCCACCGGAGCTTCAACCACCTGCACATAAAGGCGGTCTGGTTACTACCTGGGACTATGATCCTCTGTTTGCCGCCGTTCTCGACGACAACCAGAGTCTTAGGGGCTAATATCTACACAGGGCACACCTAAAAATGTGCGGTACTGTCGAAAATGTACATCATTTCACGTACCTCAAAACCCGTCAGTAGACTCATAAAGGCTTCATGCAACCCGCTTTCGACGGATGAAATCCTTTCAATCACCGCACCCATCAACGTACGGTGCTCTTCTGAGATAGTCGCTTGCTCTAGCAGATCCCTCAGTGCGTCTGACCGCATACCAGATGGTGCCAGACTCTTTTGATTGCTCTCTTCAAGAGCTGAATACTGGGGACTTCGAGTGGCCATAGGATTACCTTCTGGCCTTGCCGGATCAGGAGAAACCCTCCGCGACGACACCTTGGGGTCGCCCGCCTCGTGAGGCGGTGTGGCAGGGGGAGGCGTTTCGCTCTCCATCATCTCTGGAAGAAGATCCCCCGAAGACGAGCTCTGCTATGAAGGGCTAAGATCCGAACTGCAAGATAAATGCTTCGGTTATTTTCCTCAGAAGTAAGGTAGGGTATCTTCACTATTAAGTACTTTTTGATTACTTACAGCTTGTTAGAGGGCTGATCCCCACGCGGACATTGTGCGGCAAGAACACCCTCCAAGGTAGGACCCTCTGGCGGAGATTTCTTCTCCCGTTTGGAAACCTTGGTTTCCGGATCTTCAGAGGTAGTCCTCTTCCTTCCTCGGGGAGAGAGAATGTCAGATTCTTCCCCTTGGTTATCCTCCCTCGCAGAGGCGCTCATTCCCTCGGTTGGAATAGGTAGCGATGGAGGCCCGCTTTCGCCCTCTTTATTCCCCCTTCATCTTCCTTTGAGGGCACCAGACAAGGTGCTGGCTCGAGCATCTTTTCTAGCACCGGATTGTCCAAGCCTTCGGGAAGGGGGGCCGAACACCGGATCATCTCCGCCTTTGTTATCCAGTCCTGCTCAAAGAGCGATTCTTCAAAATGATGTCATGATAAATAAAAAGGACAGTGTGTTCGGCCATAGGATTACTTACTTGGGCAGCGGTGCGGTTGCTGCTCAGGCCCACGTCCTCGGTAGTGTCCGGACACCCTATTTGGTGTCCGAAGAACAATTTGTACATCTCCTCATGCGTCATGCCGAGGAAATTCTGAATAGTGCGCGGTCCTTCCGGGTTGAATTCCCACATACGGAGGGGCCAGCGTTTGCAAGGCTGGACTCGACGAACCAGCATAACTTGCATTACCATAACCAGATTGAAATCTCTCTCGAAGAGATCTCGGATACGGCTCTGCAGTATTGGCACGTCCTTGGCTGGACCCCAGCTCAGCCCCCTGCTGATCCATGACATCAGTTGTGGTGGAGGGCCCGAGCGAAAGCTGGGGGCAGCTACCCACTTGGCACTTCAGGGAGCTGTGACGTAAAACCACTCCCGTTGCCACAATCCGGACACCTCTGGAAAGGAACCCTTTGGCCATGGAGCGTCAGCAATTTTGCTTATTAGAGCACCTCCGCACGCTGCCTACTGCCCCTCGACCATCTTTGGCTTCACATCGAAGGTCTTGAGCCACAGGCCAAAGTGAGGGGTAATGCGGAGGAAGGCCTCACAAGCGACAATAAATGACGAGATGTGAAGAAGGGAATCCGGGGCCAGATCGTGAAAATCCAGACCGTAATAGAACATGAGACCCCTAACAAAGGGATCCAGAGCGGGGCCTAGTCCTCGAAGGAAGTGGGAGATGAACACAACATTCTCGTTGGGTTCGGGAGTAGGGACGACCTGCCCTTGGGCAGGCAGCCTATGCGAAATTTCAGCGGTCAGATATCTGGCCTCCCTCAACTTCTTAATATCCTCCTCCGTGTCGGAGGAAGGCATCCACCGGCCTTGAAGGCTGGATTCGGACATGATTGAATTTCCGAAGCGCCTGACCTGGGCTTTGAGTGTTAGAACTCGAGGCGGGGGAAGGATTCGATTTAGCACAGGAGGAAAAAAAGTAAAAGCCTTGTCCCTTTATAAAGAGGGTGAATATCAAGCGTCCTCCTCGTGGCCGTTTGGGACTTGCCTAAGATCTAGGAGTCCTAGGCACGGTTGGGTTACCCACGTCCCTATTGATGAGAATCCCGTAATAAGGGGAACACGATCTCTGCTTTGACAAGACGTGTCAAGAAACCGCCTCGCGTTATGTGCGGGGCTGGTTGAAGAAAAACGGTTCAAATAATTACCGGGCCGTGGCGTGATGTCATGCTGCCAAAACGTGTCAGCAGATTAGATTTGTGGTAATATTATTCTCTCTACGGTGGTATGTGGAACTTATTTTGCAGGGTCAGACACTATCCTTGTATTCAAACTCTTTCGTGGTGTATTCGGAGGAGGAACCCGCCTTGCAATGCCGAAGACAACACTGCGTGTCGGACTCATCGTCATTGAAGCCTCGTTCAGGGGCTACTGAGGGAGTCCTGGATTAGGGGGTCTCCGGGTAGCCGGACTATATCCTTTGGCTGGACTGTTGGACTATGAAGATACGAGAGTGAAGACTTCGTCCCGTGTCTGGATGGGACTCTACTTGGCGTGGAAGGCAAGCTAGGCAATACGGATATGTATATCTCCTCCTTTGTAACCGACCTTGTGTAACCCTATCCCCCTCCAGTGTCTATATAAACCGGAGGGTTTTAGTCCGTAGGAAAACAGACAATCATACCATAGGCTAGCTTGTAGGGTTTAGCCTCTCCGATCTCGTGGTAGATCAACTCTTGTACTACTCATATTATCAAGAATAATCAAGCAGGACGTAGGGTTTTACCTCCATCAAGAGGACCCGAACCTGGGTAAAACATCGTGTCCCCTGCCTCCTGTTACCATCTGCCTTATACGCACAGTTCGGGACCCCCCTACCCGAGATCCGCCGGTTTTGACACCGACAACCACCATCAAGACGAGGGGGCTGGGGGCTTCCCGGAGCCGCGCGCTATCGCCTACATCTTGGGCGGAGCTCAAGCCCTAGCCTCGCAGCATATCTTCAAACAGTTTTCTCATGAATTGAATGCAGTCCTCCCCAAGCTCGAGGCCACACGCCCGCTCAGATGGTCCAGGTGCCCCATCACGTTCAGTTCGGCAGATCAGCTCAAGTGCGCAACAACTGCGGGCGTCCTCCAATGCTTTGTTCACCAGTCATCAGCAACGTGCAAGTTACCAAGACCCTCATCGACGGCAGTGCAGGGCTCAATGTCCTGTCCGTTGACACGTTCGACAACCTTCAAGTGCCATATGACCAACTTCATCCTACCAAACCTTTCTCAGGAGTGACCGATGGCTCTACTACCCCGATCGGGCAGGTCCCCCTCCTCGTTACCTTCGAAGAACGCAACAACTACCGCACCTAACTCATCGACTTCGACGTCGCCTACATCCACCTGCCATACAACGCCATCCTCGGGTATCCAGCCCTGGCCAAGTTCATGGCAGTGACCCATCACGGCTACAATGTCCCCAAGATGTCGGGAAGCGGCGGAATCATCACAGTCCCGTGCGAGGAAAGAGACGCAGTGTGCTCCCTCGAGTGTGCCTTCCAAGCTGCAGCAATCGACGACCCCGACAGCCAGGGTGAGCGCCCTCCTGAGGCCACCCCAAGAAGAAGAAGCAGCTGCGCCACGCAGGGCCTCAGGCAAGCGGTGCCTCGTCAGGATTGGCGCCCGCGCCTGGGGCGCCTCCCTCCATCGCATAGGAAGGCGCGCCCAGCGCCCCTCTCGGGCGGCTCGGGGGCTCTCTTCTAGAGGGCCTCAGAATTTGACAGCATCACGAGGGAGGCGCTTGGGCACCACTTGTGGGCGTGCTTCGTGGCACGTTTCCCTCAGGAGAACACAGGGCAAGGAGTGCCCACCATTCAGGAGTTCATCACCAAGACCACTCAGGAACTGCAAGACGCAAGGGCCATGCACGGCGGCCGCCGCTCACGAGGCACAGCTCCCCATCCAGGCGAGGATGCTGGGCTGCACATCTGCATCGACGTCCCAGGGCTCCACCGGGCCGCCTCTCAGGAGATTTTCTGGCCTTCGCGCGTGGGACGCTGCGAGGGCCCACCTCACAGCTACATTCGCATGCCTTTTGGCCTGCCGAGCGTGGCAACCACCTATCAATGCAACCTGCGGAGCATCCTGGCGGCTCAGGAGGCCAGGCACCACGCTGTGCTGACGGAGATGAAGAAGGTCCTCAAGGAACCCCAGGACCCCCAGAGCCTCCCGAGGCTCAGGGCCCCGATGTCTCATGAGGAGCAGCCCCTTCGCCGCATACCTTCAGCTACCCCAACTCTCCTTCATCAACAGAACCAGGTGACATTTTCCAAGTTCATTCAGCTGGGAGCGCCCCCAGGGCTGCATCATTCCCAGGCCGCGTGGGTCCATCCCTGTGGCATGTATCCCTTTTTTTATGTCTTTAGCTTACTTTGTTGGGGGCGCCCCTCGGGCTGCATCATCCAGTGACATGCATCTTTCCTAAATTTACCTAAGCTAGGTTTCCTTTCATGCTTAATCTATCTATGACTATCACCTACTTGATTGTCGCCCACCATGGGAGCCGCGCACCATCTGTATTTTTTCAGGACCCTTTGCATTGTCTAACCATCTCGCAGGACCAAGACAACGAACAAGGACCAAGACCAGGCGCAACCCGCCTTGAGGTAGGGCGTCGTGAGTCTCGCACTGGCTCATGAGTGCCCAGACACACCTCGTCTAGCCCTGCCGTGCAAGCCACGTGTCAGGGCGGGGCTGTACATGCCCCGGGGGCTCTTCGCGGTAGGGAGTCCCCTCTCACGCGCCAGAAGCAAACCAGCAATCACCACGGCGACCGGTGCCCTTCCTTGCGCTAACTTGCAGGAGCTTCCTAAGGGCCGCAGTAGGCGGTATCGCGGACCCTCCCTCTTCTCTCATGCGTTTCGCTTGCACGTTAAAAGGGGGGCTCCCGAGTATCGCGCCTCAGGAGTTCTTACTGGCTCTCCAGCCCTCACCGCTGGCCGCGACCTGGCATACCAGCGGCGGCTGAGCTCGCTCGAGGGCCGGTACCTGAGGACGCAGAGCACCAAGAAGAACATGGAGGGGAGGAGGAGACCTGCACGGGCCTGACCTAGCTACAGTACGACGACCGACATGCGAGTTCGGCACGACTCGAGGAGCCGACCCTGGACAACCAAGATAAGTTCTCGGTCTAGATCCACCAGTCGCTACGGCACGAGACCCTCGCTCACTCCCTTCGCTGCCCTACTGCGGCAACGTTTTCTTCCTTTCCCATCCTAAGATAGCTGCTTGCGCACTAAAGGGGACCTCTTGAGCATCGCGCCTCAGGAGCTCTTACTGGACCTCAGGCCGCTCACCTCCTGGCCTTGACCACGGCACGTGACCTGGCATACCAGCAACGGTGGCAGCCTGCCTGGGGACCGGGACCTGTCAACGTAGAGCACCAAGCTGCCGCAGGATTGGAAAGGGGAGACCGAGCCTCGGCAGGATATGCACACACAAATCTTCATAATGAGGGCTATATTGACAAAAGGCATTACAAACGCTTTACATGCCCCCACGGGGTTCATTTCTCGATTCCTCGCAGGGAACAAAAGGGAAGGAATTCCTAGGAGTTCTATCTACACACACTAGATGACACCGACGTCATCATCAACAGTGGGCCACGTGAGGCCGGCACCAACCCCATCCAGTTTAGCGGCGACGGCGGCTGGACGCCGCAGCCTTGCTCCGGGCTCGGCGGGAGCTCGGGGGCACGTAGCGGTCATCGCTCGTCTCCGGAGACTCCAAGAGCTCAGGAGAGTCACTGGACCACCAGGAGTCGCCGATGTCGCTGGAGGAGCTACAGGTGAGGCCTGCGGCGAGCCCAGCGCCCGCCACAGCATCGTCCTGGCGACCTCCTTCAAGGTAGCACTCCAGGCGGCGACCTTCCTCGTTGAAGACCTTGAAGAGCACCACGGAGGCGCCTTCGTACTCGAAGTGGGTCGCGAGGGCTCCCTCCGCGCGGCAGACTCGGGTAATCTCGCCCCAGCCTCGGGTCATGAAGATCTTCCCGGAGGCAACGACTCCAATCTCCGCTCCAGTCGCTGGGGCGTCGCAGTCGGCGTGTTGTAGCCGAAGCTCACGAAGGCCCCTCGGCGGCATCTCGGCAGCAAAGAACTACGGGAGGCGAATCGAGGTGCTCGGGGGCATCGCCGCCCACAACACGAACTCGTACGAGGAGTCCGTCGCGTGGACCCCTGGGGCGACGGCGTGCGCCTCCGCGGCACGACGACCATGACCCTGGGGGAGTGGCGCCGCTCACCGTTCCTCCCTCTGTGTCGGTGTACAAAAGTAGGGGTGCTCCTTTTTACCCCTTTACTTGTGCACGGACAGTCGGAGCCGCACCCACGGCCACACTAAGCAGGGCAGGGGAGGGAAGCCAGAGAGAAGCCAAAGGCGCAAGGCGATCAGAGGCAACACCAAGACCAGAAACACAAAGAGCAAAGGGGGCAAGGAGGACTCCCCGGGCAGGACCCTTGCCAGGGCAGCCTCAGCAGCCCCTGTAAGAGCCTTGCCGGGGCAACTTGCCCAACGCCAGCAGAGCGACCACCCTTGAGCCCAAAGGTTCCGAACGCCGTCAACAACTACGTTGGGACCAGGGCTCGGGAGGCACCTTCGTGGTGGCATGCAGATCTTTGTCAAGACCATAGATATATGGGATCAGATGAGGATCAGGAGACGACGACCCTCAGCGGGGTCCTCGCCAAGGAAATCCACAAGACCCCGACAAGCGTCTTGCTGGGGACGACCACGACACCACGGCAAGACCCTTGCCGGGCCCCCGCCGGCCCTTGCCGAGGACGCCAGCAGGGCCACTGCCAGGCCCGCACCAGCCAAGACTCCGCGGCCGTTCACATGCAGCTGCCAGCCCAACCAGGTGGGCAGGCACCTGCGTGGCAACATGCAGCTTCCAGGCCAAATCAGCAAGCACCTACGTGGCGGCATGTAGATCTTCATGAAGGCCCTACCACCGCGCCACCTCAGCTGCTTGCCTGCCTACATGACACCGCATGCATTGCTAGCCTGGACGCGTGTCGAAGCGAGGCGGAGCGGCGGCGGACGGGACGGGCCTCGTTCCCGTCCCCGATAAAGCTAATGGACACCTACATAGTGCATTTAATGCACTTTGTCCCGTAATGTTGTGCGATAAGCTCGCACACTGTAGGCCTTTCCACCTCCTGTGTGCCACTGTGGCAACCCCTTTTTCTTATAAAAGGAGGCCCAAGGCGACCAAGAGAGGGATTCGGCTTTTTGGAACGGCACAACCACCGTAGCTAGTTCAAAAAGCTCAAGAACACTGAATGCGTCCACCAAAGCAGGACTAGGGTCTTACGCATCCTCGCGGCCCAAACCTGGGTAAACGATCCATGTGCTAGCTCCTAAACCTGCTCTCCTCATGACCCCGTGCCCGCCGACTGTAGAACGGATCCCAGTGATCCCATAGGTGTCGTTCCCACCGACCTCTTTGGCGCGCTAGGTAGGGGGCGTAGTTGTGAGAATCTGGTTTAGCGGCTGGCTTAGCAGTTTCTCGTGGCCATGGCTACCAGAGAAGAAGACGGCCAAGAGAACGACGTCGCCTGCACGCGCGAAGGACGCCAGTGCGGCGACAGGAAAGCTAAGTCATACGAAACTTTAAGCAATTTCCTTTTTATATATGAGGTTATTATCCTCGAAGGTCCTGCCCTATGTATGAAAGCCTGTACGCAAAGGGGACCTTCCGCAATTGGCAACACCCTTGTTCTATTTCGAGTCCGCTCAACAGCTCAAGCGGCCGCATCGAGAGTGGCAGGGTAGCCTTCCGCAATTGGCAACACTCTCGATTCTGACTCGAGTCAAGCTCGACAGTTCGAGCGACCGCGTTGAGAGCGGTAAGGTGGCTCGCCGGGCAGCAAGCACACCCAGCAGGCTATTGGGGATCCATCCCCAAGGTTCCGCCCTGGGGTTACGCACCGATGAGCCTATCCAGTTAACATAGGGAGGACATACAAGGAAAGATTAGATAGGAGAATAGCATGCATTGTATCAAAAGTACTGCAAAGTTATATTACATCAATTGTTGCTGCGGTTCTAACTAAAGATATAAATTGTCTTGGCCATGAACCCGCAACGGCAACGAGAAACGGGGTGCCTAATCCCGGCGCTGGCCCTCCACCCTCTCGATTCCACCGATAAGGCTGATGATGGGCTTGATACGCTCCTTGAGCGTCGCGAGGTCTGCATCCTCCGGCAAGCTCTCCAGCACGGCGTCGAAGTCAAGATTGGGGTTCCAGTGCGCCACCTTGGTGAGAACCTTGGTCATGGCACCCCGGCAAAGCATCCGAGACTCATCGGCCAGGGAGGCCGCCCGGTTGGAGTGGAGCAGCTCCAGGGCCCCGAGGACGCCCTCGAAGAAGATGGTCAGCCTGGCTTTGGGGCTCGCGCTGCGCTCTGGGGTATACCTCACATTTGGCATCCCCATGGTAGCCAGCTGCGTGGGATCCTGCTGGCGACGCCTTCGAGACGCCCGATCCAGCAGTTCTCGCCTTCCATAAAATCCTTATGGTTGGCGGCTTCATTCTTCCGCAGCTGCTTTTTGGTCTCCAGGTCCTTGGCCAGGGCCTCCTTCCGGGCCTTGCCCTCCGACAGCATCCCCTCGAGACCCTCTAGCTATAGCTTGAGGTCTTTGATGGAGTTGTTGACTTCGGAGAGCTGCCTGGCCTTGTCGAGGACTGCGCCCTGCGCCTCAACTAGGGCACAGTTGAGCGTGTCCTCCTTGGACAGCTTCAGGACCTGATCCTTGAGCCCGTCCCGCTCCACCTCCAGCTCCTTCACCTTGCCGGGTGAACCAGAGCCTGGGCATCGAGTGCCTCCTTGTGCCTCTGCTCCAGCTCCTGGGTCCGCTGCACGACAAGGTTTTCCACCTCCTCGTCCTTGCTGCGAAGTGTTGCGTCCAGCTTCTCCTCACGCGCGGCAAGGTCCTCCTCCTAGGAGTTCAGCGCATCCTGATGCTAGGATCGGTCGGCCTCGGCTGCGGTGGCCAGGTTCTTCGCCGTCTCCTGGGCCTTCTCGATGTCGGCCCGCTCCATGGTGAGCTCCACCTCGCGTCTGGCCAGCTCGCCCTGGGTGGCCTTCAGCTCCTCACGGGCTTGGCGGTACCAAGTCTGTGCCTCGGCGACGCATCCCTTGAGGTCCGCCTCTGCCTTGTCCACCATTGCCATCCTGGGCTTGGCCTTTTCCAGGCGGGCGCGGTGGAGCGCCTGGAGCTTCCGAAAGCTGGCGCCAATGGCCTGGAGAAGCCAGTCCTCCTGATAACTGTCACCGCCGGTGCTTGGCTCGTCGACAACCTCGAGCCCGGCGGCGGCGAGCACCTCCTCGTCGAACACCTCTCCCTCGGTGGGCACCCTGGAGCTTGACGCCCCTGGGAGGTGGACGAACAGGTCGTCGCTCACCCTCAGGTACCTGCCGGAGCCAGAGGCAGCGGAGGAGGAAGGCTGGTCATCAGCCACCTCCTCCTCAGCAACGGGCTCGCCGGCCTCCCCGGCAGGTCCCTTGCCGGCCTCCTCAGCAGTAGCCTTGCCGGGCTCCCCGGCAGGCCCCTTGGCGGCGTCCATGGCAGCGCCCATGGCGGCCTCCTCGGCGGCAATCTTCTCGGCCTCCGCCGCGGAGTCCTTGGCGACATCCTCGATGATGGTGTCCAGGTCCTCCCGGTCCGCCAGGAGAGGATCTGGATATCAGAAGGGGGGTGAAGTGAATCCAAGACCAAGATTCAAGAAAAAGGAAAGGGATGGAAGGTGAATGGTTTACCCATGCCAGGCTGGGAAGACGAGCCCCCCTCCCCGCCAACATTAGGCACCGAGGTGTGGCCACCGGTGCCCAAGCTTGCCTCCTCCTCCTCCGTGTGCATGGGCTTGGTGCTTGGCGCCCTTGCCGGGGACGCCCCTCGGGGCGGCGTGGTTGACGAAGGTGGTGTGTTGGGGGTAGCCCTCAGTGGCTCCTCCTGCTGCTGTCCTCCTCCTACGATCACGGCAAGGTCAACACCAAGGATCATGCCCTTGGCACACGTCGACAAGGGGCGAGTGGGAAACTTATGCTGGGGGCTGCTTCAGGGGCTGCTGTCTGGGCTAATCACCACCACCAGTGGCGCCTTAGAGGTGCCTGCCGGGGGCTGGCCGCCCGCCGAAGACCTGGCCCTCTTCACCCTCTGGGCCAGCGTCTCTGCATCCTTGCTGAGATGAAAACAAGTCAAGATAAGAAGCACAGTTAGAGGAGCCAGAGATGACGAAAGGAAACGGCACTTGCTCGTCTTCCACCTCCTCTTCTGCTGCCTTCCTCTTCCTCCTCGGGCTAAGAGACCCGAGGTCAAAGAAGACCTCTATGTCGTCGCCTGTGAGAGGAGGGGAAGCAGGTGGAGGAGGGGAAGCAGGCGGAGTTGGGGAACGCTTGGACAAAGAAGAGGCAGATGCTTTCTTCTTCGCCACCGCGGCCTTCGCCAACTTCTTCGCTGCCGCGACCCTCGTTTGGCACGCAGACATCTCCTGGGCATGTCGGGGTTGCGCGGCCCTGCCGGGCTGAACCGGCTGGCTGGAGCTGGCCCACCGCAAGACTCTCCCTTTCCTCGTGGCTGGGGGCTCGACATCTTCAGCCTCCTCCTCGGACGACTCATCATCGTCATCCTCGACGAGAGGGGCCCGGTGAGGGCGCTGCTGGCCTTCCCAGCTGACTCCGCCCACTGGGCAAGTTCCTTCTCCTCTGCGGCCGCCGCGGCCTTGTCCTCCACGCCGCCGGCGCTGCCGGCTTCCTTGGCGAGCTCCACCTCCGCCGCCCTGGCGGCGATGTAGTCCAGCTCCGCCTGGGTGGTGTCCTAGACGAGCCGCGGCTCGTCGCAGACGTACTTCTCCAAACTGTCGAAGAACTCCTACACCTGCTCCTCCGACAACTCGGCCCAATCGGGGACGGGGCCATGCGCATTGCAGTCCGGCATCATGGTGATAATGTCGTTCCGGCGTGAGTTATTGCTCCGCGGGACCATGATGACCCACAAGTATAGGGTATCTATTGTAGTCCTTTCGATAACTAAGAGTGTCGAACCCAACGAGGAGCAGAAGGAAATGATAAATGGTTTTCAGTAAGGTATTCTCTGCAAGTACTGAAATAAGTGGTAACAGATAATTTTGTGATAAGATAATTTCTAACGAGCAACAAGTAACAAAAATAAATAAAGTGCAGCAAGGTGGCCCAATCCTTTTTGTAGCAAAGGACAAGCCTGGACTAACTCTTATATAAGGAAAAGCGCTCCCGAGGACACATGGGAATATCGTCAAGCTAATTTTCATCACGTTCATATGATTCGCGTTCGGTACTTTGATAATTTGATATGTGGGTGGACCGGTGCTTGGGTGCTGTTCTTACTTGAACAAGCATCCCACTTATGATTAACCTCTATTGCAAGCATCCGCAACTACGACAAAAGTATTAAGGTAAACCTAACCATAGCATGAAACATATGGATCCAAATCAGCCCCTTACGAAGCAACACATAAACTAGGGTTTAAGCTTCTGTCACTCTAGCAACCCATCATCTACTTATTACTTACCAATGCCTTCCTCTAGGCCCAAATAATGGTGAAGTGTTATGTAGTCGACGTTCACATAACACCACTAGAGGATAGACAACATACATCTCATCAAAATATCGAACGAATACCAAATTCACATGACTACTAATAGCAAGACTTCTCCCTTGTCCTCAGGAACAAACGTAACTACTCACAAAGCATAAACATGTTCATAATCAGAGGGGTATTAATACACATAAAGGATCTAAACATATGATCTTCCACCAATTAAACCAACTATCATCAACTACAAGGAGTAATTAACACTACTAGCAACCTACTAGCACCAATCCTGGACTTGGAGACAAGAATTGGATACAAGAGATGAACTAGGGTTTTGAGATGAGATGGTGCTGACGAAGATGTTGATGGAGATTGCCCTCTCCCGATGAGAGGAGCGTTGGTGATGACGATGGCGATGATTTCCCCCTCCGGGAGGGAAGTTTCCCCGGCAGAACAGCTCTGCCGGAGCTCTAGATTGGATCCGCCAAGGTTCCGCCTCGTGGCGGCGGAGTTTCGTCCCGAAAGGTTGCTTCCTATTTTTTCTCGATGAAAGACTTCATATAGGAGAAGATGGTCATCGGAGAGCCACCAGGGGGCCCACGAGGTAGGGGGGCACGCCCTAGGGGGTCGGCCCACCCTCGTGAGAAGGGTGTGGGCCCCCCTGGTCTTCATCTTTGGCGAGGATTTTTCATTATTTATTATAATGTATTCCGTGGAGTTTCAGGACTTTTGGAGTTGTGCAGAATAGGTCTCTAATATTTGCTCCTTTTCCAGCCCAGAATTCCAGCTGCCGGCATTCTCCCTCCTTATGTAAACCTTGTAAAATAAGAGAGAATAGCCATAAGTATTGTGACATAATGTGAAATAACATCCCATAATGCAATAAATATTGATAGAAAAGCATGATGCAAAATGGACGTATCAACTCCCCCAAGCTTAGACCTCGCTTGTCCTCAAGCGAAAGCCAATAATGATAAATATGTCCTCATGTTTAGAGGTAGAGGCATCGATAAAAATAAAATACGGACATGAGGGCATCATGATTATTCTCATAACAGCAACATACATAGATATTGTCATATGATTGCTTATGTTCAAGTGATGATCTATTCACAATGCAAAAGTATAAATCAGAAACCTTATTGAGAACCAACAAACTATAACCACAATCATTGAAGCAGTTGCAATTTATCATAACATCAGAAAGAGTCTATGTCAGAGCTAAAAGGCAAGTCCACATACTCAACTATCATCTAGTCCTTCATAATTGCTAACACTCGCGCAATACTTGTGGTTACGGAGTTTTAATCGGACACAGAGAAAGATAGGGGCTTATAGTTTCGCCCCACAACCTTTTACCTCAAGGGTAATGTCAACAATAATAACTCATGCCCCTACATCCAATTATATATACATATATACATATATATATATATATATATATATATATATATATATATATATATATATATATATATATATATATATATATATATGTCAGGTTCTTTCCAACATGCTGGGCTTGCCAAAGGATAAAATGAAAAAGGGAGAGGTGAAGATCACCATGACACTTGCATAAGGTAGAAGATAATAATAAAAGATAGGCCCTTCGCAGAGGGAAGCAGAGGTTGCCATGCGCTTTTATGGTTGGATGCACAAAATCTTAATGCGAAAGAACGTCACTTCATATTACCCCTTGTGATATGAACCTTTATTATGCAGTCCGTCGCTTTTATTACTTCCACATCACAAGATCGTATAAAGCTTATTTCTCCCACACGAATCAATCATACATATTTAGAGAGCACTTTTTATTGCTTTGCACCAATGGCAACTTACTTGAAGGATCTTATTCAACCCATAGGTAGATATGGTGGACTCTCATGGCAAAACTTGTTTAAGGGTATTTGGAAGCACAAGTAGTATCTCTACTTGGTGCTGAGAATTTGGCTAGCATGAGGGGGAAAGGCAAGCTCAACATGTTGGATGATCCATGACAACATACTTTATCTCAGATATAAGAAAACATAACCCATTACGTTGTCTTCCTTGTCCAACATCAACTCTTTAGCATGTCATATTTTGATGAGTGTTCCCAATCATAAAAGATGTCAATAATAGTATATTTATATGTGAAACCTCTCTTTCCTTATTACTCCCTATTAATTGCAACGATGACCAAAGCTATGTCTGCCAACTCCCAACAACTTTTAATCATCACACTCTTTCTATGTGAAGTCATTACTATTAATAAGATCAATATGAACTTTTGTTTCTTTTTATTCCTTTTCTCTTTTCTTTTCTTTTATTTGGGATCATGGCAAAAATAAGCAGCCCTTGACTAAACGCTAATCTTTATTATATAGCTCACAGACTCAATTACATAGAAGGATCATAAAGCAAAACTCATGACTAGATCATACTAAGAACTTTTATTCTACTAGATCAAAATATTACCAAAAGGATCAAACTAAGAAAAACGGTAAAGATAAAAGTGATGGTGATACGATACCGGGGCACCTTCCCCAAGCTTGGCAGTTGCCAAGGGGAGTGCCCATACCCATGTGATTATATCTCCTTGGTTGGTGAAGAAGGTGGAGGTGTTGATGACGGATAGTCGCACATCGAGCGTAGGGGGTCTTCTAACTTGCGGATAATGCCCTTAAGTGCGATGATATGCTCCTTCAACACAATATTTTCACGTGTGACATACTTATTTTGTACATGAGCCAACTCAATCATCTTGAAAGCTTCAATTTCTATAGGGGTAAGAAGATTATGATCCAGTTGAAGGGTGTCTTCTGTTGCTGGAACTTGGTCCTCCACAGCCTTCTTGATCCCTTCATCCTTGTTGATCTCCATAGGTTCTTCTATCTTCAGCTCTATCTTCATTAGCCAAGCATCGTTGCCCTCATGGTTGGAGGAGGAGGGAGATGACATAGTGCCTAGCCTTGCCAACCCTGACAGAAAACAGCGCGAAACAAATATAGGAGATTTTTGCGTGATACGGGAGTCAAAACCCCTGGGAGATTATATAATGAATTTTTACCGACCAAAATACGTATCGTGCAAGAAAACGGAGTCCGGAAGGCACACGAGGTGCTCACGAGGTAGGGGGGCGTGCCCAGGGGGGTAGGGCGCACCCTCCACCCTCATGGGGCCCTCGTGTCCTTCCCGGACTGCTACTTAATTTTCTATTTTTCTAAATATTCCAAAACGGAGAAATATTGCCTTAAAATTGTTTTGGAGTCGGTTTACTTACAGTACCACATACCTATTCCTTTTCGGAGTCTGAAACGTTCTGGAAAGTGTCCCTTATGTATTCCTCCGGGGTTACGGTTTCAATAATATTGGTTTCAACATTTATGGGATTACCTGAGATATAATGTTTAATTCTCTGACTGTTTACCACCTTCGGATTTGTGCCTTCGAAGTTGTTGATTTTTATGGCACCGGAACGATAGACCTCCTCGATAACATAGGGACCTTCCCATTTAGAGAGAAGTTTTCTTGCAAAAAATCTTAAACAAGAGTTGTATAGCAATACATAATCACCTACATTAAACTCACGCTTTTGTATCCTTTTGTCATGCCATCTTTTAACCTTTTCTTTAAACAACTTAGCATTTTCATAAGCTTGGGTTCTCCATTCATCAAGAGAGCTAATATCAAATAACCTCTTTTCACCGGCAAGTTTGAAATCATAGTTGAGCTCTTTAATAGCCCAATATGCCTTATGTTCTAGTTCGAGAGGTAAGTGACATGCTTTTCCATATACCATTTTATACGGAGACATACCCATAGGATTTTTATATGCAGTTCTATAGGCCCATAATGCATCATCAAGTTCCTTGGACCAATTCTTTCTAGATCTATTGACAGTCTTTTGCAAAATTAATTTGAGTTCTCTATTACTCATTTCTACTCGACCATTAGGCTGTGGGTGATACGGAGATGCAATTCTATGATTGACGTCATATTTAGCAAGCATTTTACGGAAAGCACCATGAATAAAATGTGAACCACCATCAGTCATTAAATATCTAAGGACTCCAAACATCGGAAAATAACTTCTTTAAGCATTTTAATAGAAGTGTTATGATCAGCACTACTAGTTGGAATAGCTTCTACCCACTTAGTAACGTAATCAACAACAACTAAAATATGTGTATATCCATTAGAGGCAGGAAAAGGTCTCATATAATCAAAGCCCCAAACATCAAACGGTTCAATAACAAGTGAATAATTCATAGGCATTTTTTGACGTCTACTAATATTACCAATTCTTTGACATTCATCACAAGATAGGACAAACTTACGAGCATCCTTGAAGAGAGTAGGCCAATAAAAATCAGATTGAAATACCTAATGTGCAGTTCTATCTCCCGCGTGGTGTCCTCCATAAGTTTCGGAGTGGCACTTGCGTAGGATCTGTTCCTGTTCATGCTCAGGTACACAACGTCTAATAACACCATCTACTCCTTCTTTATAAAGATATGGGTCATCCCAAAAGTAATTTCTCAAATCATAGAAGAACTTTTTCTTTTGTTGGTATGTGAAGCTAGGTGGTATAAATTTAGCAACTATGTAATTAGCATAATCAACATACCAAGGAGTACTACGAGAAGTACTTATGACATTTAATTTTTCATCAGGAAAGCTATCATCAATAGGTAGTGGGTCATCAAGAACATTCTCTAACCTAGATAAGTTGTCTGCAACGGGGTTCTCAGCTCCTTTTCTATCAACAATATACAAATCAAATTCTTGTAGCAAGAGAACCCATCTAATAAGTCTAGGTTTAGCATCTTTCTTCTCCATAAGGTATTTAATAGCAGCATGATCAGTGTGGATAGTTACTTTAGAATCAACAATATAAGGTCTGAACTTATCACAAGCAAATACAACTGCTAAAAGTTCTTTTTCAGTAGTAGCATAATTTCTTTGAGCATTGTCTAGAGTCTTACTAGCATAATGGATAACATTTAATTTCTTATCAACTCTTTGCCCTAGAACAACACCTACAGCATAATCGCTAGCATCACACATAATTTCAAAGGGTAAATTCCAATCAGGTGGATGAACAATAGGTGCAGAGACTAATGCTTTCTTAAGTATTTCAAATGCCTCTACACAATCATCATCAAAGACAAATGGTATATCTTTCTGTAATAAATTAGTCAGAGGCCGAGAAATTTTTGAGAAGTCCTTAATGAACCTCCTATAAAATCCGACGTGACCAAGGAAACTTCTTATACCTTTGATGTCCTTGGGACATGGCATCTTTTCAATAGCATCAACCTTGGCTTTATCAACTTCAATACCTCTTTCAGAAACTTTATGCCCCAAGACAATACCTTCATTAACCATAAAGTGGCACTTTTCCCAATTCAAGACAAGATTGGTTTCTTCACATCTCTGCAAAACTCGATCAAGATTGCTCAAGTAGTCATGAAAAGAAGATCCATAGACGGAAAAGTCTTCCATGAAAACCTCACAAATCTTTTCACAAAAGTCAGAGAATATAGCCATGATGCATCTTTGAAAGGTAGCAGGTGCATTACATAAACTAAAAGGCATACGTCTATAAGCAAAAGTACCAAAAGGGCATGTAAAAGTAGTCTTTGATTGATCTTTAGCCGACACAGGTATTTGAGAGAAACTAGAATAACCATCTAGAAAGCAGTAATGTGTATGTTTGCATAATCTTTCTAGCATTTGATCGATAAAAGGTAAGGGGCAATGATCTTTCTTAGTAGCCTTATTTAATTTGCGGAAATCAATTACCATCCTATAACCTGTAATAATTCTTTATGCAATCAATTCATCTTTATCATTAGGAACAACAGTAATACCTCCCTTCTTAGGGACACAATGTACTTGACTTACCCACTGACTATTAGCAACGAGATAAATTATACCTGCCTCTAGAAGCTTTAGTATTTCTTTTCTTACCACTTCTTTCATTTTAGGATTCAGACATCGTTGAGGATCACGAACTGGTTTGGCATCTGCTTCCAAATTTATTTTATGTTGACATAGAGTGGGACTAATGCCCTTAAGATCATCAAGAGTATATCCAATAGCAGCACGATGCTTTTTCAGAGTTTTCAATAATCTTTCTTCTTCATGCTCTGAAAGGTTAGCACTAATAATAATAGGATATATTTTCTTTTCATCAAGATAAGCATATTTAAGATTATCAGGTAACTGTTTAAGCTCAAACACGGGATCACCCTTAGGTGGAGGAGGATCCCCTAGGATTTCAACAGGCAAATTGTGTTTCAGCATAGGTTCCTGTTTAAAGAATACTTCATCTATTTCCCTTCTTTCATTCATAAACATATCATTCTCATGGTCTATTAAATATTGTTCTAAAGGATCACTAGGAGGTACGGCAATAGAAGCAAGACCAATAATTTCATCCTTACTAGGCAATTCTTCTTCACGGTGTTGTTTACTAAATTTAGAGAAATTAAACTCATGAGTCATATCATCCAAGCCAATAGTAACAACATTCTTTTCGCAGTCTATCCTAGCATTAACTGTATTCAAGAAGGGTCTACCAAATATAATGGGACAAAAGCTATCTTGTGGGGAACTAAGAACAAAAAAATCAGCAGGATATTTAGTTTTCCTGCACAAGATTTCAACATCTCTAACAATTCCCATTGCTGAAATAGTATCTCTATTAGCAAGTTTAATTGTGACATCAATATCTTCTAACTCAGCAGGTGCAATTTCATGCTTGATTTCTTTATACAAGTCATAACGTATAACACTAGCACTAGCACCCATATCACATAAGCCATGATAACAATGATCTCCTATTTTAACAGAAATAACAGGCACGCCTACCACATGTCTATGTTTATCTTTAGCACAAGGTTTAGCAATTCTAGCAGTTTCACCATAGAACTGAATAACATGCCCATCAATATTATCAAACAAGAGCTCTTTAACAATAGCAATATTAGGTTCAACCTTAACTTGCTCATGAGGTGTATATGTTTTAATATTGCTTTTACAAACAACAGTTGAAGCTTTAGCATGATCCTTTATTATAACAGGGAAAGGTGGTTTCTCAACATAAGAAGTAGGAACAATAGGATCATCATAAGTGATAGTCTTTTCTTCAACTTTAATAGGTGCAGCTACTTTTACTTCTATGGGAGGATGATAATTAAACCACTTCTCCTTAGGGAGATCAACATAAGTAGCAAAAGATTCACAGAAAGAAGCTACTATCTCAGAATCAAGTCCATATTTAGTGCTAAACTTACGGAAAATATCGGTATCCATAAAAGATTTAACACAATCAAAACTAGGTGTCATACCTGACTCCTTACCATTGTCAAGGTTCCAATCTTCAGAGTTGCGTTTAATTCTATCCAATAAATCCCTTCTAAATCCAATAGTCTTCATCATAAAAGAGCCAACACAAGAAGTATCGAGCATGGTGCGATTATTTTCAGAAAGCCAAGCATAAAAGTTTTGAATAATCATTTCTCTTGAGAGCTCATGATTGGGGCATGAATATAACATTGATTTAAGCCTCCCCAAGCTTGAGCAATGCTTTCTCCTTCGCGAGGCCAAAAATTAAATATATAATTGCGACGACGATGAACAAGATGCATAGGGTAATACTTTTGATGAAATTCCAGTTTCAATCTTCTATAGTTCCATGATCTCGTATCATCACATAGCCTATACCATATCAATGCGTCTCCCTTCAAAGATAAAGGGAAGACCTTCTTCTTAGTAACAACATCGGGTATACCTGCAAGCTTAAATAATCCACAAACTTCATCCACATATATTAGGTGTTCATCAGGATGCTTTGTTCCATCTCCTGTAAAAGGATTAGCTAGTAGTTTTTCTATCATACCCGAAGGATACTCATAAGGAATTTCATTTTCATATTCATTTTCAATAGGTACAATAGGTTGAGGAGCAACTCTTTGCTCTACTGGTCAGGGTGAAAATACCCCGAACAAGCCCCTCAGAGGATTACTTTCCATAGTAACAAGTGACAGTAAATTTCAGCACACTATATAAATTTTTCCTTACCAAATTCCACCTACCAAAGGCGCTTCACTCCCCGGCAACGGCGCCAGAAAAGAGTCTTAATGACCCACAAGTATAGGGGATCTATCGTAGTCCTTTCGATAAGTAAGAGTGTCGAACCCAACGAGGAGCAGAAGGAAATGATAAACGGTTTTCAGCAAGGTATTCTCTGCAAGTACTGAAATAAGTGGTAACAAATAATTTTGTGATAAGATAATTTGTAATGAACAACAAGTAACAAAAGTAAATAAAGTGCAGCAAGGTGGCCCAATCATTTTTTTAGCAAAGGACAAGCCTGGACTAACTCTTATATAAGTAAAAGCGCTCCCGAGGACACATGGGAATATTGTCAAGCTAGTTTTCATCACGTTCATATGATTCGCGTTCGGTACTTTGATAATTTGATATGTGGGTGGACCGGTGCTTGGGTGCTGTTCTTACTTGAACAAGCATCCCACTTATGATTAACCTCTATTGCAAGCATCCGCAACTACAACAAAAGTATTAAGGTAAACCTAACCATAGCATGAAACATACGGATCCAAATCAGCCCCTTACGAAGCAACGCATAAACTAGGGTTTAAGCTTCTGTCACTCTAGCAACCCATCATCTACTTATTACTTCCCAATGCCTTCCTCTAGGCCCAAATAATGGTGAAGTGTTATGTAGTTGATGTTCACATAACACCACTAGAGGCTAGACAACATACATCTCATCAAAATATCGAACGAATACCAAATTCACATGACTACTAATAGCAAGACTTCTCCCTTGTCCTCAGGAACAAACGTAACTACTCACAAAGCATAAACATGTTCATAATCAGAGGGGTATTAATATGCATAAAGGATCTAAACATATGATCTTCCACCAATTAAACCAACTAGCATCAACTACAAGGAGTAATTAACACTACTAGCAACCTACTAGCACCAATCCCGAACTTGGAGACAAGAATTGGATACAAGAGATGAACTAGGGTTTTGAGATGAGATGGTGCTGACGAAGATGTTGATGGAGATTGCCCTCTCCCGATGAGAGGAGCGTTGGTGATGACGATGGTGATGATTTCCCCCTCCGGGAGGGAAGTTTCCCCGGCAAAACAGCTCTGCCGGAGCTCTAGATTGGATCCGCCAAGGTTCCGCCTCGTGGCGGCAGAGTTTCATCCCTAAAGGTTGCTTCCTATTTTTTTCTCGATGAAAGACTTCATATAGGAGAAGATGGTCATCGGAGAGCCACCAGGGGGCCCACGAGGTAGGGGGGCACGCCCTAGGGGGGGCGCCCCCCACCCTCGTGAGAAGGGTGTGGGCCCCCTGGTCTTCATCTTTGGTGAGGTTTTTTCATTATTTATTATAATGTATTCCGTGGAGTTTCAGGACTTTTGGAGTTGTGCATAATAGGTCTCTAATATTTGCTCCTTTTCCAGCCCAAAATTCCAGCTGCCAGCATTCTCCCTCCTTATGTAAACCTTGTAAAATAAGAGAGAATAGCCATAAGTATTGTGACATAATGTGAAATAACAGCCCATAATGCAATAAATATCGATATAAAAGCATGATGCAAAATGGATGTATCAGACCACCCCTGCCGGCAACCCAAACAAGGGCCCCCTGGCGACCTTGCCGGCCTTCGCGGCCTTGCCGGACCTCTCGGCCTTGCCGTCGCGGCCCACGTCAAGCTGGAAGAGCCGCTTGCAGAAGTGAGAGTGCGCCAGCACCGTGAAGTTGTGGTCGAGGCGGGGGAGAAGCCTCATGATATCGGCCACATGCATGAGGAGCCAGGCCGGCCTCCCCTTGTTATGCAGTGGGGCGATTCGGTGGCGGATGAAATCCGCCCCGATCATCTCAAGGGTGAGCCCGGCCTCAGTGAGGCGAAGAATCTGGGTGATGGCGATCTTGAGCTTGTCGTCATGGGCGTCGACGTCGCTGAAGTCGGGCCTGCAAACCGGCGGCGCCTGGCGAACCCGAAAGAACTCCTGTGGGTCGTCCTCCTTGGTCCAGCACCACCGGCCCTGCCATTCTTCCCACCTCTCCTTCTGGGCGCCCTCTAGGTACGTCCCTTTGGACCTCGGGACCTCTGCGTTGGGCAAGTTGCCCCGGCAAGGCTCTTGACTGGGCTGTTAAGGCTGCCCTAGCAAGGGTCCTGCCGGGGGAGTCCGGCTCGCCCCCTTTGCTCTTTGTGTTTCTGGTCTTGGCATTGCCTTTGATCGCCTTGCGCCTTTGGCTTCTCTTCGGCTTCCCTCCCCTGCCCTGCTTAGTGTGGCCGTGGGCGCGGCTCCGACTGTCCGTGCACAAGTAAAGGGGTAAAAAGGAGCGCCCCTACTTTTGTACACCGACAGGTGCCCCCGGGCCTGGGCCACACATAAGCGCGACACGTTGTTGGGCCAGGCCCAAAACGGTGTGCAGGAAGGTGGGGCGTATTTTACTGCAGTAACTTCTCATCTGCTGCGCTTCCCCACGACCCACGTTGAACGCGCGACGTGGAGGGTCGTGCGTGACGTGGGGGTCATGCGTGGGGCGGTTCCCGCATGAATGCATCACATCGTGGTTAATGGGAGAGGAGGCGGCCCTCGCCTTCCCCATAAAAAGAGGAATAATCCCGGGCCCGCTGCTCACTTTACCCCCTGCGCCTTTTCCAATCCCAGAATCGCCGTCCCTTTCTCCTTCCTTCTCAATCTTCTGCCCCTTCTTGCCGCCGTTGCATCTTCGTTGTCCTCCGCCCCTCGCCTCTCGCAGCTTCCATGGCCCCCAAAACCAACAAGGGCAAAGGGATGGCCAAGGACGCCGGAGCGACGGAGCCACCGGAGAGTGATCGCTGGCAGAGCGGCGGACGCAGCTCGCCTACTTCCCCTCGACGGTCGATGTGTTCGAGCTCCGGGAAAGCTTCAGGCCTGTGTGGGGGAGCAAGATGGGGGGAGGCGATGGGGCATCCAGCCACGCGCGTCGTCCCCGCCAACTGCGTCGAGGCCGCCCCATATCGATACCCGTTTTTCATCGACTACTTCTCTTGCGGCCTCTGCCCCCTTTCTCTGATTTCTTCAATGATGTCATGCACACATTTGGCTTCCACATCCTGGACTTTACTCCAAATGCTGTGTCGCGCATGACTCTTTTTGCCCACCTCTGTGAGGGCTTCGCCGGAGTCGTCCCCAACACGATGCTCTTCCCCGATAAAGCTAATGGACACCTAGGTAGTGCATTTAATGCACTTTGTCCCGTAATGTCGTGCGATAAGCTCGCACACTGTAGGCCTTTCCACCTCCTGTGTTCCACTGTGGCAATCTTTTTTTCCTATAAAAGGAGGCCCGAGGCAACCAAGAGAGGGATTCGGCTTTTTGGAATGGCACAGCCACCGTAGCTAGTTCAAAAAGCTCAAGAACACTCAACACATCCACCAAAGCAGGACTAGGGTCTTACGCATCCTCGCAGCCCGAACCTGGGTAAACGATCCATGTGCTAGCTCCTAAACCCGCTGTCCTCATGAGCCCGCGCCCACCGACTGTAGAAGGGATCCCAGTGATCCCATAGGTGTCGTTCCCACCGACACTCCGGAATCATCGACGTGAGCATACAAGGGCAGCGGGTACCCAGGAGGGGGCCTCTCATACCAAGGCCGTGACACCACCGGCCTCACGACCATCTCGCGGTGATGAGACCTCCTCTTCTTCGGCGGGAGCAGGTCAGGCTCGCTGAGGGGAGCCTTGCCCTTCTTTGCGGCCGAGAACCTCCGGATCGGCGCCATGTCTGCACAAGCAAGGAGTGGAGGTAGGAAGGATAAGAAGCGGGAGAGGCGAAGGAAAGATGGCCAACGGGGGTTCTGCCCCCACCTCATTTATACCAGGAGAAGGCCAACCAGCACCCCCACGATCACAGGTAATGATGGTTTTCCTTGCATGTCACAAGGACATGTCAAGTCGAGCAGTTGCCGAGGCAGCATGGGGAAGCAGAGACGCCCACGACCAATCAACCGCCACGCGTCGACCAAGGCCGCAGGCTATTGGGGCCCGGGGTGCTCCACACTTGACCTTTGGCTTCGCCTCGAAGCCAAGCCCGAGCGCGCCTTGGGCCCGGGGGCTACTATCGGCGTTTTGGGAACGGGGGTCCCCAGACTTTCCTGCCTGTGGCCCACGGCATGGCTTTGCTAGCAGGCTTGTACGACCCGTCTTCATCAGCAAGGCATTCAAGACCTTCGCGAGGGGCCAAGCCTCACGAGGCGGACGACACAAGACCCCCTCAAGAGCGGCCTCACCAGGCTGGCTCGTGAGGGGCAGAGATTTCAAGGCCAGGCAATCCTCGCGAGGTTCTACTGACGTGAGCCATGACGATCGAGACCAGGCGTGCGCCAGCGCGCGCAACGTCCTTGTTTCCTCTTTGGTGCTAAGGGGGCAAGCGCAGGTGCGGAGTACCGAGGCATGAAGCAAAGGTTTCCATATTGGTGCAACGAGACCAAGACCAGCAGGACGACAAGACGGAGGTCACCATGGAGCCCAAAGCGGCGTCACCACGAGAGCCTTTTGTAGGCGAAGACCACTTTTCTCAGGATAAGCTGTACTAGCTGTCCCCTTTCAAATTGGCCGTTGTTGGCTCCCTTCCCGCTCAATATTTGGGGAGAGGACCAGGGCCTCTATAAATAGGACTAGCCACCACCATAGCTAGGGGATCGATCAATCGAGGGGGCAGATCAAGAAAGACGAGAACACACACAAGTTCGCCAAGAAAATGAACACCCCAACCTCAGGAGGCTGTTCATCCCTTTGTACTGTTCACCCTCAGCCCGAGAGGCAATCCACCACCACCACACTAGAGTAGGGTATTACACCACAACGTTGGCCCGAACCAGTATAAATCTTGTGTCCGTTGTGTTGCGAGTTCGTCGAGCTAGTTCGTAAGATCTTAGCTGAGCTAGGACGTGGATCGGTAGGGGGGAAATCTTCGCGCGCACCCCAGTGTTTGAACCTTAAGGGTTTTGCCGGAACCCGTGATCCGACATACACATATTCATAATATTGAAGCCAAAAGATGCAAAGTTAATAATGATAGTGCAACTATATGTGGCACTGCCGTTTAGGTCATACTGGTGTAAAGTGCATGAAGAAACTCCATGTTGATGGACTTTTGGAATCACTTGATTATGAATCACTTGATGCTTGTGAACCATGCCTCATGGGCAAGATGACTAAGACTCCATTGTCCGGAACAATGGAGCGAGCAACTGACTTATTGGAAATAATGCATACTGATGTATGCGATCTGATAAGTGTTGAGGCTCGCGGCGGGTATCATTATTTTCCGACGTTCACAGATGATTTGAGTAGACATGGGTATATCTACTTAATGAAACATAAGTCTGAAACATTTGAAAAGTTCAAAGAATTTCAGAGTGAAGTGGAAAATCATTGTAACAAGAAAATAAAGTTTCTACCATCTGATCGCGGAGGCAAATATTTGAGTTACGAGTTTGGTCTTCATTTGAAACAATGTGGAATACTTTCGCAACTCACGCCACCTGGAACACCACAGCATAATGGTGTGTCCAAACATTGTAATCGTACTTTATTAGATATGGTGCAATCTATGATGTCTCTTACCGATTTACCACTATCGTTTTGGGGTTATGCATTAGAGACATCTGCATTCACATTAAATAGGGCACCATCTAAATCCGTTGAGATGACACTGTATGAACTATGGTTTGGCAATAAACCAAAGCTGTCGTTTCTTAAAGTTTGGGGTTGCGACACTTATGTGAAAACGTTTCAAACTGATAAGCTCAAACCCAAATCGGAGTAGTGCGTCTTCATATGATACCCAAAAGAAACTGTTGGGTACACCTTCTATCACAGATCCGAAGGTAAGATATTTTGTTGCTAAGAATGGATCCTTTCTAGAGAAGGAGTTTCTCTCGACACAAGTGAGTGGGAGGAAAGTAGAACTTGATGAGGTAATTGTACCTTCTCCCGAATTGGAAAGTAGTTCATCACAGAAATCAGTTCCAGTGATTCCTACACCAATTAGTGAGGAAGCTAATGATGATGATCATGAAGCTTCAGATCAAGTTACTACCGAACCTCCTAGGTCAACCAGAGTACGGTCCACATCAGAGTGATACGGTAATCCTGTTCTGGAAGTCATGTTACTAGACCATGGCGAACCTACGAACTATGAGGAAGCGATGATGAGCCCAGATTCCGCAAAATGGCTTGAGGCCATGAAATCTGAGATGGGATCCATGTATGAGAACAAAGTATGGACTTTGATTGACTTTCCCGATGATCGGTGAGTCATTGAGAATAAATGGATCTTCAAGAGGAAGACGGACGCTGATAGTAGTGTTACTATCTACAAAGCTCGAATTGTCGCAAAAATGTTTTCGACAAGTTCAAGGTGTTGACTACGATGAGATTTTCTCACTCTTATCGATGCTTAAGAGTCTGTCTGAATCATGTTAGCAGTTGCCGCATTTTATGAAATCTGGCAAATGGATGTCAAAACTGCATTCCTTAATGGATTTCTTAAAGAAGAGTTGTATATGATGCAACCAGAAGGTTTTGTCGATCCTAAAGGTGCTAACAACATGAGCAAGCTCCAGCGATCCATCTATGGAGTGGTGCAAGCATCTCGGAGTTGGAAAATATGCTTTGATAAAGTGATCAAAGCATATGGTTTTATACAGACTTGTGATGAAGCCTGTATTTACAAGAAAGTGAGTGGGAGCACTACAACGTTTCTGATAAGTATATGTGAATGACATATTGTTGATCGAAAATAATGTAGAATTTTCTAGAAAGCATAAAGGAATGTTTGAAAGGAGTTCTTCAAAGAAAGACCTCGGTGAAGCTACTTACATATTGAGCATCAAGATCTATAGAGATAGATCAAGACACTTGATATATTTTCAATGAGTACATACCTTGACAAGATTTTGAAGTAGTTCAAAATGGAACAGTCAAAGAAGGAGTTCTTGCCTGTGTTGCAAGGTGTGAAGTTGACTAAAGACTCAAAACCCGACCATGGCAGAAAATGGAAATAGAAAGAAAAGTCATTCCCTATGACTCAGTCATAGGTTCTACAAAGTATGCTATGTTGTGTACCAGACCTATTGTGTACCTCACCATAAGTTTTGAAAGAGGGTACAGTAGTGATCCAGGAGTGGATCACTCGACAGCGGTCAAAAATATCCTTAGTGGAATAAGGAAATGTTTCTCAGTTATGGAGGTGACAAAGAGTTCGTCGTAAAGATTTACGTCGATGCAAGCTTTGACAGCGATCTAGATGACTCTAAGTATCGATCTAGATACATATTGAAAGTGGGAGCAATTAGCTAGAGTAGCTCCATGCAAAGCATTCTGGACATAGAAAATTTGCAAAATACATACGGCTCCGAATGTGGCAGACCCATTGACTAAATTTCTCTCACAAGCAAAACATGATCACTCTTTGGGTGTTAATCACATAGCGATGTGAACTAGATTATTGACTCTAGTAAACCCTTTGGGTGTTAGTCACATGGAGATGTGAACTAATCACATAAGGATGTGAACTATTGGTGTTAAATCACATGACGATGTGAACTAGATTATTGACTCTAGTGCAAGTGGGAGACTGATACGTCTCCAACGTATCTATAATTTTTGATTGTTCCATGCTATTATATTACCTATTTTGGATGTTAATGGGCTTATTTTTACACTTTTATATTATTTTTGGGACTAACCTATTAACCGGAGGCCCAACCCAAATTGCTGTTTTTTTGCCTATTTCAGTGTTTCGCCAAAAAGGAATATCAAACGGAGTACAAACGGAATGAAACCTTCGGGAGCGTTATTTTTGGAACAAATGTGATCCAGGAGACTTGGAGTGGACATCAAGAAACAATCGAGGAGGCCACAAGGAAGGGGGTGCGCCCTCCACCCTCGTGGGCCCCTCATTGCCCCACCGACCTACTTCTTCCTCCTATATATATCCATATACCCCGAGAACATCCAGTAGCACCACGAAACCCTATTTCCACAGCTGCAACCTTCTGTACCCAAGAGATCCCATCTTGGGGCCTTTTCCGGAGCTCCGCCGGTGGGGGCATTGATCATGGAGGGCCTCTACATCAATTCCATGGCCCCTCCGATGATGTGTGAGTAGTTTACCTCAGACCTTCGGGTCCATAGCTAGTAGCTAGATGACTTCTTCTCTCTCTTTGGATCTCAATACAAAGTTCTCCTCGATTCTCTTGGAGATCTATTTGATGTAACTCTTCCTTTTGCGATGTGTTTGTCGAGATCCGATGAATTGTGGGTTTATGATCAAGATTATCTATGAACAATATTTGAATCTTCTCTGAATTCTTTTATGTATGATTGGTTTATCTTTGCAAGTCTGTTCGAATTATCAGTTTGGTTTGGCCTACTAGATTGATCTTTCTTGCAATGGGAGAAGTGCTTAGCTTTGGGTTCAATCTTGCGGTGCTCGATACAAGTGACAGAAAGGGAAACTTCATGTATTGTATTGTTTCCATCGAGGATAAAAAGATGGGGTTTACATCATATTGCATGAGTTTATCCCTCTACATCATGTCTTCTTGCTTAAGGCGTTACTCTGTTCTTATGAGCTTAATACTCTAGATGCATACTGGATAGCGGTTGATGTGTGGAGTAATAGTAGTAGATGCAGAATTGTTTTGGTCTACTTTTCACGGACATCATACCTAGATATTCTCATAATTATTCGCTTTTCTATCAATTGCTCGACAGTAATTTGTTCACCCTCTGTAATACTTATGCTATCTTTAGAGTAATTTGTTCACCCTCCGTAATACTTATGCTTTCTTTGGCCATGTTATTTTGAGAAGACATAATTGCTTAGTTAGTATGCTTGAAGTATTATTATTTCTATGTCAATATTAAACATTTATCTTGAATCTTTCGGATCTGAACATTCATGCCACAATAAAGAAAAAATTACATTGAGAAATATGTTAGGAAGCATTCCACATCAAAAATTCTGTTTTTATCATTTACCTACTCGAGGACGAGCAGGAATTAAGCTTAGGATGCTTGGTACGTCTCCAACGTATCTATAATTTTTATTGATCCATGCTATTATATTACCTATTTTGGATGTTAATGGGCTTATTTTTAAACTTTTATATTATTTTTGGGACTAACCTATTAACCGGAGGCCCAACCCAAATTGCTATTTTTTTTGCCTATTTCAGTGTTTCGCCGAAAAGGAATATCAAACGGAGTCCGAACGGAATGAAACCTTCGGGAGCGTTATTTTTGGAACAAACGTGATCCAGGAGACTTGGAGTGGACGTCAAGAAACAAACGAGGAGGCCACGAGGTAGGGGGGCGCGCCCACCCCCTGGGCGCGCCCTCCACCCTCGTGGGCCCCTCGTTGCTCCATCGACCTCCTTCTTGCTCCTATATATATATATCCATATACCCCAAGAACATCCAGGAGCACCACGAAACCCTATTTCCACCGCCGTAACCTTTTGTACCCAAGAGATCCCTTCTTGGGGCCTTTTCCGGAGCTCCCCCGGAGGGGGCATTGATCACGGAGGTCCTCTACATCAACTCCATGGTCCCTCCGATGATGTGTGAGTAGTTTACCTCAGACCTTCGGGTCCATAGCTAGTAGCTAGATGGCTTCTTCTCTCTCTTTGGATCTCAATACAAAATTCTCCTAGATTCTCTTGCAGATCTATTCGATGTAACTCTTCCTTTTGCGGTGTGTTTGTCGAGATCTGATGAATTGTGGGTTTATGATCAAGATTATCTATGAACAATATTTGAATCTTCTCTAAATTCTTTTATGTATGATTGGTTTATATTTGCAAGTCTCTTCGAATTATCAGTTTGGTTTGGCCTACTAGATTGATCTTTCTTGCAATGGGAGAAGTGCTTAGCTTTGGGTTCAATCTTGCGGTGCTCGATCCCAGTGACAGAAAGGGAAATGACATGTATTGTATTGTTTCCATCGAGGATAAAAAGATGGGGTTTACATCATATTGCATGAGTTTATACCTCTACATCATGTCATCTTGCTTAAGGCGTTACTCTGTTCTTATGAACTTAATACTCTAGATGCATGCTGGATAGCGGTGGATGTGGGGAGTAATAGTAGTAGATGCAGAATCATTTCGGTCTACTTGTCACAGACGTGATGCCTATATACATGATCATACCTAGATATTCTCATAATTATTCGCTTTTCTATCAATTGCTCGACAGTAATTTGTTCACCCACCGTAATACTTATGCTATCTTGAGAGAAGCCATTAGTGAAACCTATGGCCCCCGGGTGTATTTTCCATCATACAAGTTTCCAATCTATTTTATTTTGCAATCTTTACTTTCAATCTATATCATAAAAATACCAAAAATATTTATCTTATTATTATCATCTCTATCAGATCTCACTCTTGCAAGTGGCCTTGAAGGGATTAACAACCCCTTTATCGCGTTGGTTGCGAGGTTCTTATTTGTTTCTGTAGGTACGAGGTGACTCACGCGTGGTCTCCTACTGGATTGATACCTTGGTTCTCCAAAACTAAGGGAAATACTTACGCTGCTTTACTGCACCACCCTTTCCTCTTCAACGGAAAACCAACGCAGTGCGCAAGAGGTAGCAGCGACTGAAGGAAATATGCCCTAGAGGCAATAATAAAGTTGTTATTTATATTCCCTTATATCATGATAAATTTTTATTATTCATGCTAGAATTGTATTAACTGGAAACTTAGTACATGTGTGAATACATAGACAAACAGAGTGTCCCTAGTATGCCTCTACTTGACTAGCTCGTTAATCAAAGATGGTTAAGTTTCCTAGCCATGAACATGTTTTGTCATTTGATGAACGGGATCACATCATTAGAGAATCATGTGATGGACCAGACCCATCCGTTAGCTTAGCATAATGATCGTTCAGTTTTATTGCTACTGCTTTCTTCATGACTTATACATGTTCCTCTGACTATGAGATTATGCAACTCCCAATACCGGAGGAACACCTTGTGTGCTATCAAACGTCACAACGTAACTGGGTGATTAAAAAGATGCTCTATAGTTGTCTCCAATGGTGTTTGTTGAGTTGGCATAGACCGAGATTAGGATTTGTCACTCCGTCTATTGGGGAGGTATCTCTGGGCCCTCTCGGTAATGTACATCTCTATGAGCCTGGCAAGCAATGTGACTAATGAGTTAGTTGCAGGACGATGCATTACGGAACGAGTAAAGAGACTTTCCAGTAACGAGATTGAACTAGGTATGATGATACTGACGATCGAATCTCGAGCAAGTAACATACCGATGACAAAGGGAACAACATATGTTGTTATGCGGTTTGATCGATAAAGATCTTCATAGAATATGTAGGAGCCAATATGAGTATCCAGGTTCCACTATTGGTTATTGACCGAATGTGTGTCTCGGTCATGTCTACATAGTTCTCAAACCCGTAGGGTCCGCACGCTTAACATTCGATGACGATTTGTATTATGAGTTATGTGATTTGATGTACCGAAGATTGTTTGGAGTCTCGGATGAGATCACAGACATGACGACGAGTCTTGAAATGGTCGAGACGTAAAGATCGATATATTGGAAGGCTATATTCGGACATCGAAAAGGTTCCAAGTGATTCGGGTATTTTTCGGAGTACCGGAGAGTTCCGGGAATTCGCCGGGGAAGTAATGGGCCTTAATAGGCCATACAGGAAAGGAGAGAAGGGCCTCAAGGGGTGGCTGCATGCCCCCCATGGGCTGGTCCGAATTGGACTAGGGAGTGGGCGGCGCCCCCCTCTTTCCTTCTCTCCCTCTTCCCCTTCCTTCTTCTCCTACTCCAACTAGGGAAGGGGGGAAACCTACTCCTACTAAGAGTAGGAATCCCCCTTGGGGCGCGCCATAGAGAGGGCCAGCCCTCCACTCCTTTATATACGGGGGAGGGGTGTAACACCCACGATGCGGCTATATCTCCCATGTGTCGGAGCACGACTTTGAGGCATAACTACATTGTAGGCATGTCGCAAGAGGGGTAATCTTTACACATCCCAGGTACTAAATAAGAAAGGGATAAAGAGTTGGCTTACAATCGCCACTTCACACAATACAAGAATATAGAATTACATCATCCAGAATACAATCAAGGTCCGACTACGAAACCAAATAAAGAAAGACAACCCCTAATGCAATAGATACCCGATCGCCCCAACTAGGCTCCACTACTGATCAACTAGAACGAAACAACACAACGAACACGATCTTCAACGAGCTCCCACTCGAGTTGGGTTGCATCACCTGCACTGGTATCAACGGCACCTGCAACTGGTTTTGGAAGGAATTTGTGAGTTACGGGGACTCATCAATCTCACACCCTCGCGATCAAGACTATTTAAGCTTATGGGTAGGAAAAGATAGTGAGGTGGAGCTGCAGCAAGCACTAGCATATATGGTGGCTAACTTACGCAACTGAGAGCGAGAAGAGAAGCAAAGCACGGTCGTGAACTAGAAGTGATCAAGAAGTGATCCTGAAACTACTTACGTCCAAGCATAACACCAAAGCCGTGTTCACTTCCCGGACACCGCCGAGAAGAGACCATCACGGCTACACACGTGGTTGATGCATTTTAATTAAGTTAAGTGTCAAGTTTTCTACAACCGGATATTAACAAATTCCCATCTGCGCATAACCGCGGGCACGGCTTTCAAAAGTTCAAAACCCTGCAGGGGTGTCCCAACTTAGCCCATCACAAGCTCTCACGGTCAACGAAGGATATTCCTTCTCCCAGGAAGACCCAATCAGACTCGGAATCCCGGTTACAAGACATTTCGACAATGGTAAAACAAGACCAGCAAAGCCGCCCGATGCACCGACATCCCGATAGGAGCTGCACATATCTCGTTCTCAGGGCAACACCGGATGAGCAATCCATAAAACTAAAACCACCCCTCAAGTTTCCCCGAGGTGGCGCTGCAAGTGGCTCTAGTTCGGACCAACACTTAGATAAGCACTGGCCCGGGGGGGTTAAAATAAAGATGACCCTTGAGTCTGCAGAACCCAAGGGAAGGTGATAGGTTTTTAGTGCAAAAGTAAAACCAAGGCTGGGCCTTGCTGGAGGAGTTTTATTCAAAGCAAACTGTCAAGGGGTTCTCACTATAACCCAACCGCGTAAGGAACGCAAAATCAAGGAACATAACACCGGTATGACGGAAACTAGGGCGGCAAGAGTGGAACAAAACACTAGGCATAAGGCCGAGCCTTCCACCCTTTACCAAGTATATAGATGCATTAAGTAAATAAGATATATTGTGATATCCCAACAATCTCCATGTTCCAATATGGAACAAACTCCATCTTCACCTGCAACTAGCAACGCTATAAGAGGGGTTGAGCAAAGCGGTAACATAGCCAAACAACTGTTTGCTATGAGAAGGTGGGTTAGAGGCTTGACATGGAAATATGGGAGGCATGATATAGCAAAGTGGTAGGTATCGCAACATAGCAAAAGAGCGAGCAACTAGCAAGCAAAGATAGAAGAGATTTCGAGGGTATGGTCATCTTGCCTGCAAAGTTCTCCGAGTTGACGTAAGCTTGATCCTCGCAAGCGTACTCAACGGGTTCCTCGACCACAAACTCGTCTCCCATCTCTACCCAAGGCAAGAACACAAACAAAGGAAACCACAATCAACCACGGTGCAATGCGCAAGCAACATGATGCAAAAACATGGCATGCCATGCGGGATATGATATGCAATGCATGTGCATGCTCCAGAAGGAAAATATTGAATCAGGCCTCAACTTGGCAAACCAAGTGTGCCGCTGGAAAGTTGAGTTGATTTCGGTCGAAATCGATATAAAGATCACCGGAATCGGATGCACGATTTGCAAATGGCAAGCAAAACAAGACTGGCACAATTCTGTGATTAACAACATGATGCCATCTAGAATGTGACAAGAAACTAAGCTATTGCACTTCAACGTAGCAACAATGCACATGGCAGTGATGTACTCAAGATGCTTGACAAAAGATGAACACTGAGGTATGGCTAAATCACACCAGAGCAGGTTCAAACAAGCATGGCAAAAGGGCAAAAGATATCAGCATCACAGACTTAGTGAAAATAACATGCCAGGAATTAACATCAGGAAGCAATGTTTAGAGCAAGATAACAACATGCTAAAAGATCAGATGATAGCAATACAAGGGATGGCATGAATCCACTCAAAGCATATAACAAAAGTCCCTTACTGACCATAAACCAAAAGGGCACAGAAAACATGATGGCACCCACATAAACATAGCAAGTTTCGTTAACAGATTCAGACTTAGCAGAAAACTGGACATGGCAAAAACAGAGTTACGTAGGCATGTTTGCGAGCTCGAAGCACTCACCACAAGGCATTGCATGACAAACTAAGCATACACCCAGCAAGAGGACATGATCAAGAAGCTAAACATGGCAAGAACAATCTCATAACATGTATGGATCAACTACAACAACCTTGGCAAAATTGATTAACACGTAAACAATCTGCCTGGAACATTTTATAGCAAAAGTAGAGCAAGATTGAGTCATGCTAGGGTAGTCCATAATTGCAAACAATTACACGGATGGATAGAGCATAACCATATCTCAAAATCATCCTTACTGAACATACTCAAAAGAAGTATGGATCACTCTGTAGCAACATGAATACATGGCATAAAAATAACAACAGGAAAAGGACTTGGTGAAATTCTAAGTCCCTGAAATCAGCAACATCACGAGAGCTACTTTGCATGCTTGTGCTAGTAACCACATTGATCACAAAAATACACGGCATACACCCCTGTAAAGATGGCATGGCATATAATAAAACACATGTAGAGCTCATTCCCATATGCATCACACAATAATCATGGCAAAAATGACAAATGTCCATAAACTGATAAGAATTAGGGACTAACATTTTATAGCACTCTTGCAATAGTCATTAGGGCATCAAGATGGACTCAAATAAGCATCATGAAATGGAACAAAATGAAGAGGACATCATGATGAACATTTCGATATCTCATATGCACAAAACGGACCACCGAGCACAAAGTTATGGCATGATGAACAGATGCATATAATGACAGAAACCAGGGACTTAGCCATATTCCACCTCGCGCGAAATTGGACGGGGAGATCCCGGTACGGAGCGGAGCGCGATGGCGGGAGCATTTGGTTGGAGGAGGAGGTGGATCTAGTCCACCTAACCAGATCCGGGCGGCGGGGAATCTCCGGCGAGGGGTGGCCGGTGCGGCTGGCCGGAGCTGCTGGGGACGGCGGGGGACGGGGGGCGCATGTCACGGCGGCGCACGGCGGCGACGTTCGGCGCATGCGCGTGGGCGGCTGCGTG
>NC_041384.1:483013153-483125625 GCF_002162155.2 Triticum dicoccoides | reverse complement strand
GCCGGCGGAGAGAGGCGGCGGCGCGAGGTGCCGGCGAGGTGCGCGGAGAGATGGGCCCGGCGCGGCCCGGTCCGGCCCCGGGGCGGGCCGGATCTGGCCCCCGGGTGGCCGGCACGGTGGGAGGAGAGAGAGGACGACATGGCGGCGGCGGATTCATCGGGGACGGCGGCACGGACATGTCCGGCGCGGGGGCGGACGTGTCCGTCGGCGCGAGGAGGTGGGATCTAGGGTTCATCCAAGAAAATTTCGAAGGAGAGCACATATTTATAGGTAGAGGGAGTTAGGAGAGTCCAAATGAGGTGCGGTTTTCGGCCACGCGATCGTGATCGAACGTCCGAGAGGATGAAGGGGGTTTGGATAGGTTGTGGGCCACTTTGGAGGGGTGTTGGGATGCAACACACACGAGGCCTTTACGGTTCCCCGGTTAACCGTTGGAGTATCGGACGAAGTCCAAATGGCACGAAACTTGACAAATCTCGGTCTACTGGTAGTAAACCAAGGCCGCTTGGCAAATCTCGGTCCAATCCGAGAACATTTAACACCCACACACGAAAAGAGGCAAAAGGGGCCACCGGAGGACATAGGAGTGCCAGAATGCAAAACGGACATCGGGGAAAAACCTCGGATGCATGAGACGAACACGTATGCAAATGCGATGCACATGATGACTTGATATGAAATGCATGACACGCAAACAAATGACAAGGCAACAACATTGAATAATTGGAAGACACCTGGCACAACGGTCTCGGGGCGTTACAACACTCTACCACTATGAGAGGATCTCGTCCCGAGATCTCGGATGGCACCAGAGAGAAAACGGAAGAGAAAGAGAAGAGGTAAAACTAAGTTGCTTCTTTGACAAACGAGTGAAACCAAAGAACCTGGAAAGGTTGAACAACTTGAAAATAATAATACCACAGCAGTGATCGAAGTTGAAAAACACTCCGTTAGGAACGAGGAACAAGGAAGAACAAATTCGGGCAGCACTCCGGTTGGAAATGGAAGGTAAAGAATATGAGCTTTGCAATATGAAAGCACTTGGATGAGACTCCGGTTAGAAAAGGAATGATAGCCACAACACTCTGGTTAAAACAAGATAGCGAAGGAATAAGAATGATATACTTTGGGCATCACTCCGACTGTAAATGGAAGGAATTGAACATGATCTTGACAAACAAGATGATGGGTTTAAGAGAGCAACATCACAATGCCTCCGAAACAAAATAATAGAAGTTGGATCATTGGAAAAGAAAGAGTTGAGAAGAAAATGACATCTTCTACCACAATAGAATTTTAGAAGCATCCTTAGAAAGAAGTATTGAACGGAGTTGTTGGAAAATCAACAACGAAAACAATAAGCTGCTTGTGGGCTTATGAAAACATCTCAAAACTTAAGGTGAAATTCTGCCACTAACGGAAACAATAGATTGGATTGATATCAACAAGGAGATGAAAACTCCTTCATCGAGATGAGAAGCGGAAATTGGATCATAGATACGCACCACCTCAAAAGATAAGATAGAATGAATTGGACTTTGGGATGCAAGATGAAGAATGCTTGAAATCCTCTGAAAAGAATCTCGATGAACACTTCGAGAAGGAATTTAAATCCTTGATGAACCACCATGTAACCTCCATGAAGAACTCCGGTAATAAAAGGATGATAAAAAGAAAGAGAAGTTGAGAACATACGGTGAAGCCTTGTAATGATTTAGATGGAGCTTCGCAATGACATAACCGAGAAAACTTGGCACTCCGGAAAGAAAGATGAACAACTGAAAACAAGAACTTTGATGACCCTCCGGAATAAGGAATTGAATTCACTCGATGAAACAAGAATAAGAATTACACTATGCTTATCCTTCACCAATTTAAATTGATGACAAGCAGCGGATTTGACATACTACTTATTCTCGTTGAAAGAATTAAGATAGATATAGCGCAAACTTTAGAAAATCTTCAATGAACCACCGGTAGGATTGTGACAACGGATAAATTAATATGATAAGGAAGGAAGAGAAATCTTGAACGAACCACCATAAGAATTGAAATGAACGAATAAAACATGAAGAAACACCGGTAAGGATTAGCAAATAAACAAAGATGCTTGAGAGAATTTAGATGCAAGTGAACGAAGAGATCACGAGCTGATTATAGAATATTTGACTGATGCATCGGTAATATTTGGAGAACAAGAGTTGAAAGCTGGAATTAATAATTCTGAGATGATGGGATCCGGAGAATCAAACTGAAAAATACTCCTCAATTGCTGTGGATAGGTTAAAAGAATTCTCACAATTGAAAACAATTATGAGAGGATGGATCAAGCTAGAACCCTGAATCTTCAAGAGAACATATATGATTGCAGAGAAGCTCTTCTTCGGTCTTCAAATGTTGAGAAAGATGACAAGAAACATCGTCAAGGTTTGTTGAGGCACTCCGGAATGAAAATTAGAAAGGTTGAACCAACGATGAAAAGAATTTGAAAGACCTTGGAGAAAGGCACTTGACTGATGATAATTCATTCTTACGTCAAGCTCTGAAATGTATTTGAAAAGCTCCGGGAAAAATTAGAAGAGTCAGGTAAGATCCTGGAAAAAGACCTGTGGGTTAGGGCCCACTCAAAAGATACACTGTTGAACAATTTAAAAGAGAGGTTGCACCGGTTGAATTAAATGTATTGAATGAGATAACAACCTCGAAATAGGTTGAACGGATCTTGAATGACAAGACGAGCCTTCTAAGATATCTTCAGCACTCCCGAACAAATGAATAGCGAGAAGTGAATTATTATGAGGTGTACCGGTATGAGAAGGTATTTGAAACGAGGAAAAGGGATATGATCAACACCAAAAGTTTGATTTGAATCCACCGGAGAAGAAAAGAACAAAGAATAAAACACTTGAAGCTCCGTTAGAATCTTCCTGAGAATCACCGAATAAGAAACATTGACGGAAAAGAATGGAGAGACTTCCCATCAATAAAAAGATAGTTGATTAAGACATCTGAGTCCTTGAGGAAAAAGGGTGGGAGGGCGGGAAAAACAAAGGTAACTTGGGACGGATGAAGCAAACACCGTTGCAAAGAATTGAGAATTGATCTCGCGAATGTAGGAATGATCGGATCCACTTGAAGAGAAGCACAGCGGTTGACGAGGATTGACATGACAAACTCGATGATCGACAAGGATTAGTATTCACATAGGAACATGAGAACACCACTCAGGAAAGGTATGGAATCAACACTTGACTTCGAAGCAACTCGAATATCACAACTGAAAAAAAAACAAAGGATTGGCTTGCAGAATAAGCCGGAACAAACATATGATAGAGATTTCGTCTGAAGTTTTCGTGGTGGGGCCCACACGGGCTCGATTGTACAGCACCATCATGTACAAGGTAGTGCACATGACATACGAAGCGTCCCCGAGTCAGCATAGCCAAGGACTCTTTAAGACACAACGAGACCACTATAAAACCAACCGTGGATAGGCGGACCACTAGACGTCGAACCCCAATCTCATATCATGCATCTGTCGGAAATATATCCTAAGAGCTACTTGAATTCCCACTTATAAACTCCCGAAACTTTCATGTTATGCAATCAGGTGTTGGGGATACAGGGGAAGCATAATATCTAACCCAAAACTAGCAAATCCTTCATCCAGCTGTATCGATCCTTCAACAAATAACCAAGAAACCTTCAGAAATCATTTACCTCAACCTTCGAAAAGCATCCTGTCATGGAGTTGACACAGCAGATGTCCTAGAGCAAGGACTTAGTCGTAGGGCCATCGCACTAGGAAGCTTAAAGGGGTTAATCGGGACAAGGGACACACGAGAGAGTTTTTATACTAGCTCGTCCCCTTACGATGAAGGTAAAAGCCTGCATCTAGTTGGGATTGGTATTGCTGAAGTTTTGATATCCAAGGGGCTCAACTCGCCAGCTTGGTTATCGATTTGGTTGTTTCTTGACGTAATCCGCCACCGGGTCGTCCCTTATATACATGGGTTGACGCCTGGTGGCCTACAGAGTCCCGGCCGGCTCATAAACAGCGTTTGGCTCGGTGACTAGTCAATTCTACCTTATGATACAAGTCACGCCACTATGGCGATTTATCACTACGGGCCATAAGTCGCCCGTGGGCTTTAGACCCTTTACTGAACCACCATCTTCATGATTGATGCTGGGCTTTGCATGATAATCCTCTTTTCATAACCCGGCCCCTCCAGGGCGGCTTACACAAATTGTTATATCCCCGACATTAGGCCCCAGATAGATTTGAACCAGTTCATGTCAATCTTAAAATACCTTAAGAAACAAGCCTTCTGTCTTCTGTGCGTGCATAAGTTATAACCCGTCATGACATCATCTTCTGGATCCGCGGTAACCCACCGTGACATCATCTTCCATTAAATTCATTTTTCTTTTACTCCGTCATATCCTGAACGGATCTTTGCCTTTACTGACCATCCCGAAAATTGAGGCTTCGGAGTTGATGGATAATGATGTTCGGTCTCCTCGTTTCTTGCGTCATATCTGTCAGCCTTTCCTTATAAATAACCATGACCTAGGTCTTTTTCATTCTCCCCCTTCGGTCGTCTTCCTCCTCTCACTGTTTCGCTGCCGCTCGAGCTCTGCCACCGCCGCTGCCACAAATCTCCTCGTCTTCTCCACCTCAGGCCGCTGCATCGACCTGATTTGACCAGAGAAACATGACGAACCTCCGCAGCAGCTCTGCATCCGTAAGTCCCTTTCCTTCTCTGCCTTAGATCTGCATCATGGCTTCTCGAGTTCGTCGGTGTTCGTCGCCGCCCGTTACAGACCCTTGAAAGATTTCACCTTTGATGCCCTTTCCTGATCGTCAAATAGTGTAGAACTGCTATGGTAGCTGTTTCGCACCCATTTTAAATGCAAATAGATCCCTTTTTCCTGTATAGATGCTTCGTTATAGCTGACGAACTCATCTGTACTGGATTTTTAGGTCTAGAATATTTTCCTTTTGGGACAGCCATTTGATCCAAAATAATAATGATAGCTTGGTGAAACTTGTTTATGCCAACACTTAGCTGAATCTGCTTTTTGAGAAAATCTATAGTCATGGCGGCTTGCCACTCCGGCTTTCTTTTCCTTATATGTCATTAGCCCTTAGTTAAGCCGCCGTTACTTGTTTTACATCTTCAACCTTTAACTGTTAATTTTGCCGTAAACTGAACCGGCATGTTGTTTTTTCTTTTTCAGCCCCTTGCACATCATGCTGTCAAAGACACCCACCATCTGCAATTGGGTCCCCTCAACCGTAACTGAGGATCATTTAAAAGAGTTCTTCCTCATCGGGTTTCTACCCTAAAAAATCATCAAGTCTTATCGTGCTCCTGACCAGGAAGAAGAACGACCCAATCCAAAAGACGGCGAAGTGATCGTATTTACTGACCACATGAACTGTGGCTTCTCACCGCCCGGTTCAAAGTTTTTCAGAGAAGTTCTTCACTTTTTCAAACTCCATCCTCAGGACATTAGGCCCAATTCCATATCCAATATTTGTAACTTCCAAGTGCTCTGTGAGGTATATCTTCAGCAAGAGCCGATTGTGGAACTATTTAGAGAATACTTCTATCTGAACCGGCAGAACGAGTGCACCAACGGCCTTAGCTTAGAGCTTGGAGGCATCTCAATTCAGCGCCGGCAGGGTGCTGTCTTCCCTCTCATAGTTTTGCCAAGTCACCCAAAGGATTGTAACCAAACTTGGTTTTACTGTCAGGACATCTCACCTGCCAACGAGAAGCCACTGCTGGGTTACCGCCCCGATCGTCTTGACTCCAAGTTCGCACTGCTAGACAAACTTACCGTTGCTGAACACAAGAAGCTGCTTCCATCTATCAGAAGAATCAACGGTTTGTTGGGGAATGGTTTAACCGAAGTCGACCTAACCCACTACTGGATCTCATGGTGGATTATTCCATTTAGTCATCATTCAAAATTGATGTATGAATATGGTGGAGACTCGTACGACTCTCTTCGTCATATCCCGGTTCAATTAACCGAGGAGGACATTGTCGCAATGTCAAACCTTCTAGTGAATGTGAAGTATGAAGATTGCAGTGTTGTTGGGTTAAATCCCTTCTGTAAACTTAACCCGGTACCAGAAGTAAGGATATTCTGATCTTTTTTCCTTTGTATTTTGTCCAGCCGTATTGTTTATCACTGATCCTTCCTCCTGTCTTTGTAGGCCAACTCTGACTTTTGGAAAGTGAAATATGATCAGGAAGCTGCCAAGAAGGCGGAACTCACTGCCATGAACGCCAAGGAATCGACCCGAAGATCGAAGAAGAAAAAGAAAACCACTGCTGAAGATTTAATGAAACTTGATGACACGTCTGACTCGGAGGTAGCCCTTGATTCCCTTGGCCAATTTTTTAACAATCTTATTGACACTGATCCTTACCAGGATGACACTAGGGCCAGTCAGGCCGGGGAAGCAGAGGTAACTAGAATTTCCTCTGACTCAGAGCCCTTACCAAGACACAAAGTTCGATGAGTGATCCTTAAAGTAAGGTTTTCTAACCCCTTAGCTCACTGGGATCCCAACTTTCATTTGAAAAAGCAGCAACATGAAAGCCGCCGTGAAGTTGGGATTGAAGATGAACCGGCTGTCGTCCTTCAACAGACCCCTCGGAAACGCCCGAACGAGGTTTACTTATTGCTGTTTTTAACCCGTTTTAATGAATCCCGCTCTGTGTATTTCCTTTTAACTCCTTTCTTTTATCTTTTCAGGAGGTGTCTCGTTCCTCAGGCGACATCACAAACACAATTTCCGTCTTTCAAGACTGCTCATGGGTAATAAAAAAATCCTTTTTTCTTCCAGGTTGCTCAATTGTATCTTGATGCTAACAATCCTGCAATATTTTTTCCTTAGCGGCCAGGCTAAATCCAAGAAGGCGAAGGTAGCAAAACCGGCGGAAGACCCGCCAGTGCTGGCATCTGACCCAGCTAGGCCGCCTTCTCCATTAACTGACGCCCCAAAAGACCCGCCTATTGTCAATGAAGCAAATCCTCCGGAGCCGTCTCTTGACAAATCCACTATGAATCCTTCCATAGCTGGACCATCAAGCTCAACCGACCCGCCGTCTCCACGTGCTCAAGATGTTCAAATTACTGGGAGCCACTTTGTTGAGCCGGGGAACCCAACAGTGCTGGCTCGGTGTACAACAAAGCAAGAGGCATTGGAGAGGCAAAAGGTTCGCTTTGACGTTGCCAACTATGACTGTCTCTATGCCAGTGATATCTTATCTGGCTATCTCAGTCATGTACACTCCAGTCGTGAGTCTGAGATCGAGATGGTCAAGCAGCTTCAGTTGAAGTATGAGGTACGTTGTTTCCGGTTTACTAACATTCCCTCAGCCCCCAAGTCTTCAGATTATGAGAGAAAACGGAATATCCTGTAGACTTAAAATATAGGCCGAGACTTTTACCTCTGAATCTTTGCCTGATATTGATAGAACAAAAACATCACCTATAGTCCCCAAGGACCGGTTTATTTTGATCATTAATGAATCGGTACTTTAGAATTGAAAACTATATTCAAAGTACTTAACGCTCCGGTTTAACCTTGATAATCTTGCTGAACTGCGTACATTAGCCCCCAAGTGCCAAGTGTTGTTACTTTGTAAAGGAATTGGGACTTTAAATATGTTTGTAGAGTCGTAAAATTTTGATTTGGCATACATTAGCCCCCATGTGTCAAGTGGTTTATTCGTAAAGTACTTGAGACTTGAATCTTGAATTTGGATATTTGAATTTGAAACCAAGTCTTGACTTATCTGAACGTTTCACAGAACGCCTTATTTGAATTGAACTCTCAATGGACTGACGCAAAGACCCGGCTGGCGAGTCAGGAGTCAGAAATCAAATCTTCCACCTCCAAACTGCAAATAAGCCTTTCTGCAACAGAAAATTTGAAGACCAGCTTTGCTGCCAAGGAGAAGACTTGGGAAAATGAGAAAACACTTCTGACCCGACGAGCTGAGATAGCCGAAACAGCTCTGAAAGAAATTTCAACAGAGCTGAACGGTTTAAAGGGCCGGGTGTCTCAGATGGTCGCTACTATCATTGGTAAGCTGCCTGATTTGACCTTTCGTATATTTTTTGCCAAACTGGAGTACAATCCGCCAACTGACTCTGTTAAAAATATATGTAGGTCCACGAAGTAAGAATCTGAGCCAAGACCCGTTGATTAAGCTGAAGGCAGTATACACTTTAGTTGAACAATTGTATATCAGCGCACAACGGGCTCTGGCTACCATCTCTCCTGCTAATCAAGGACCTAACCGGCTGAGTGACGTCCTGAAGAAGCTGTCCATCCTTCCTGCCAGGTTCCAAGAAGTAAAACGCTCCTGCGCACGAGCCGGAGCTTTGACTGCCCTAAGCCACTCCAAGGCTTGGGTGCCAGACCTAGACCCGGCGGACGTGGCAAGGGGCTATGCTACTGTGAAGGAGGACGGGTCTCCTTTTGATGAAGATGACTTTATAGCCTGCGTCCGCGAAGTCCGGCCTCAGGCGACTAGTCTTGGAGATGACACCAATGTGGACAAGTACCAGCCGAGTTTTGATAGTGAGAATAAGAAGATGGCCCCTCCCTCATATAAAGTAATAGACTTGATCCCACCAGTGAGAGAAGATACATTTGCCCCGGAGGTTGACCCGGTTGGCCTGATTGACGACGAAGCTGAATTTGTCGCCATGAGCGGCTTCGACTGGTCAAAACCCAACTTCCAGCAGACTCAAGATGGTGAACCGGCTAGGGAGGGACAATGAACATCTTCATGTGCTTTATAAAGCCTTGTAATAGCTTAGCTGTTAAAACACTTCAAGTTTGCTTGTGCCATTGCGCATAAAATACTTATCCGTGAATCTGTATTTCCAGATGACAATGGTTAATGCTTGCTTATGCATCACTGAACGCTTGTCTCTGCAATGTTTGAACTCTGTTCCTTTTGATCCTTGAACCACCGGCTTGAATGACCTGGGCGGCTGTGTTGTCCAATAAGTGAGCCGGTGAAGAAGGCCAGGCTAATTTATTTGTAATATTGAGACAACAACAAACTAAAAGGCAAGCAATAAATAACAAGCATAATTTTAATCTTGTATTCAAAAAGGTTGGGGGTTTCTGATTCGAATACGACCAGTAAACCGGACCAAAGGGGTTAAGCTAAGGTTCGAATACGACCGTATAGCCCCCAGTGGCTTTGGCATTGCGCCGATCAAGAGGGTACCGACAGCTATGTTCTCTTTGCTTTGAATACGACCTATGTTTGAACAGGAAGCCCCCAGATGACCTTGAGAGGTTTTTAATGACCCTGATTCGAATACGATCCAAGTCGGACTAAAGAGGGGTTAAGCTATGATTCAGATACGATCAAGAACCCCCAAGTGAGTTTGGCCTTGAGCCGATCAAGAGGGTTACGACAGCTATGTTCTCTTTGGTTCGAATACGACCTATGTTTGAACAGGAAGCCCCCAAGTGACCATCATATTACAACTTAGATTCGGATACGATCGTAAGCCGGACAAAAAGGGTAAACTTGATTCAAATATGATCAGCTCCTTAATAGTCATTTGAAAAATAAATTTAGCAAAGATGCATAATCTTTGAAAAGAAAAGAGACCGATGGTCTTACTTTATTGCTTATCATGGTATATACAATGTGAACATATGTACATGAGGAGAGTTGGTGGCTCAGGTGTAGTACGGCCGAAGTTGAGCAATGTTCCACGGCCGGCGGGTCTCCTCCTTCGACTTACGTGAGTCTGCATGCTCTCGAACGTCAATGAGGTAATATGACCCATTGTTTAAATTCTTACTGACCACAAAGGGTCCTTCCCAAGGTGGGGATAACTTGTGTGCATCTGAAAGATCCTGGATGAGCCGGAGCACCAAGTCGCCTTCCTGAAAATTCATGGACTTAACCCGGCGGCTGTGGTATCGGTGCAGGTCTTGTTGATAAATCGCTGACCGGGCTGCTGCTAAGTCTCTCTCTTCATCCAACAAGTCAAGTGCATCCTGTCTAGCTTGTTCATTATTAGCTTCAACATAAGCCGTCACACGGGGCGAGTCATGACGGAGGTCACTAGGCAATACTGATTCTGCTCCATAAACCATGAAGAAAGGTGTGTAACCCGTAGACCTATTGGGCGTAGTGTTGATACTCCATAATACCGAGGGTAATCCCTCTACCCAACAACCCAGCGTTCGTTGTAAAGGAACCATGAGCTGGGGTTTGAGCCCTTTCAAAATTTCCTGATTGGCTCTCTCAGCTTGACCATTGGATTGAGGGTGAGCTACAGAACAAACATCAAGCCGGATGTGTTCTCATTGACAGAACTCTTCCATAGCCCCTTGAGACAGATTGGTGCCATTGTCTGTGATAATACTGTGTGGAAAACCGAAACGAAAGATCACTTTTTTCATGAACTGAACCGCTGTGGCTGCGTCACACTTTCTCACAGGCTCCGCCTCAACCCACTTGGTGAATTTATCAACTGCCACCAGGAGATGTGTCTTTTTATCCTTAGACCTCTTGAAAGGTCCCACCATGTCAAGTCCCCAAACCGCAAATGGCCAAGTGATTGGAATCATCCGGAGTTCTTGAGCCGGCACATGTGCTCGTCGTGCAAATTTCTGACATCCATCACATCTACTGACCAGATCTTCCGCATCAGCGTGAGTCATCAACCAGTAAAAACCATGACGAAATGCCTTGGCCACTAAAGATTTTGACCCAGCATGATGACCACAATCGCCTTCATGGATCTCACGAAGGATTTCTTGACCTTCTTCAGGAGAAACACACCATTGAAAAGCTCCGAAAACACTGCGATGAAATAACTCTCCATCTGAAATTGGCATGGACTTAGATCGCCGGGTTATCTGTCGAGCCAGGGTCTCATCCGCTGGCAACTCTCCCCGGGTCATGTAAGCCAAGAAAGGCACCATCCAATATGGGATGACATGAAGAGCCGCCACCAACTGAGCCTCCGGGTCAGGAACAACTAAATCTTCTTCTGTGGGCAACTTGACAGAGGGGTTATGCAAAACATCCAAAAAGGTGTTAGGTGGCACCGGCTTACGCTGAGACCCCAGCCGGCTTAAAGCATTAGCTACTTCGTTCTTTCGACGATCAATGTGTTCCACTTGATAAACTTCAAAATATCCTGCAACGACATCAACCTCCCGGCGATAAGCCGCCATGAGAGGGTCTTTGGAATCTCACTTGCTAGATACATGTTGAGCCACTAGATCCGAGTCACCAAGACATCTGACCCGGCTCAAGCTCATCTCTTTTGCCACTCGAAGACTATGGAGCAAGGCTTCATACTCTGCTGCATTGTTAGTGCAAGGAAATATCAACCGTAACACATAACAAAATTTGTCACCTCATGGGGAAGTTAGCACGACTCCAGCCCCCGAGCCTTCCAATTGCCTCGATCCATCAAAATGAATAGTCCAATACGTGTTGTCTGAATTCTCTTCTAGCATCTGCATCTCTGTCCAGTCATTGATGAAGTCGACCAGGTCTTGAGATTTAATTGCAGTACGTGGAACATACTTCAACCCATGAGACCCAAGCTCAATTGCCCACTTGGCGACTCGCCCCGTGGCTTCTCTATTTTGAATAATATTTCCTAAAGGAGTAGAGCTAACCATAGTGATTGGATGTCCCTGAAAGTAATGTTTAAGCTTCCGGCTCGCCATGAACACCCCATAAACAAGCTTCTACCAATGTGGATATCGTTGCTTAGACTCAATTAGCACTTCACTGACATAAAAAATCGGCCGCTGAACCGGATGCTCTTTGCCAGCCTCCTTGCGCTCTACCACAATAGCCACACTAACAGCCCGCGAGTTGGCAGCCACGTATAACAATAGCGGCTCTTTCTCAATTGGAGCATCCAGGACCGGCGGCTCAGCCAGCTATGCCTTCAGATCCTCAAAAGCAGCGTTCGCTGCATCGCTCCAAACAAAAACATCAGTTTTCTTCATCAATTGATACAGAGGCATAGCCTTTCCCCCTAACCGGCTTACGAACCGGCTCAAAGTAGCCACACGACCCGCCAGCCGCTGAACATCATTGATGCAGGTTGGTTTGGCCAGGGATGTAATTGCCTTGATTTTCTCCAGGTTAGCTTCAATACCTTGGTTAGACACCAAAAAACCCAAGAGCTTGCCGGCTGGCGCTCCAAAAACACACTTGGCCGGGTTAAGCATCATTTTATAAACCTGGAGATTATCAAAAGTCTCTTTCAGGTCCGTGACCAAGGTTTCCTCTTCCCTGGATTTCACTACTATATCATCCACATAAGCATGAACATTGCGCCCAATTTAATTGTGAAGACAATTCTGCACACACCGCTGGCAAGTCGCCTGGGCACTCTTAAGCCCAGAAGGCATAGACACATAGCAGAAAGCTCGAAAAGGAGTTATAAAAGCTGTCTTCGCTTGATCATTGACTGCCATCTTAATCTGATGATAACCGGAATACGCATCTAAGAAACTCAACCGTGCGCAACCCGCCGTAGCATCAATGATCTGATCAATACGGGGGAGAGCAAAAGGATCAGCCGGACAAGCCTTGTTCAGATCTGTGTAATCCACACACATACGCCAGGTGCCATTCTTCTTGAGTACAAGCACCGGGTTAGCTAACCATTCGGGGTGAAAGACCTCGACAATGAACCCGGCTGCCAAGAGCCGGGCCACCTCTTCCCCAATGGCCTTGCGCATTTTTTCATTGAACCATCAGAGAAACTGTCTGACAGGTTTGAACTTTGGATCGATATTAAGAGTGTGCTTAGCGAGTTCCCTCGGGACACCCGACATGTCTGAAGGTTTCCATGCAAAGATGTCCCGGTTCTCACGGATGAACTTGATGAGCGTGTTTTCCTATTTTGGATCCAAGTTTGCGCTGATGATGAACTGTTTGGATGAGTCGCCAGGTACAAAGTCAAACATCTTAGTGTCATCAGCTGATTTGAATTTCAATTCCAGCTCATGCTCTGTCGTTGGTTTCTTTAATGACGTCATGTCTGCCGGGTCAACATGATCCTTGTAAAAATTTAACTCCTTTGTTGTGCAAACAGATTCAGCATAGGCAGCATCACCTTCTTCACATTCCAAGGCTATCTTTCGGCTCCCATGTACTATAATGGTGCCTTTATGACCCGGCATCTTGAGCTGCAAATATACGTAACACGGCTGAGCCATGAACATGGCATAAGTCGGCCGCCCAAACAGAGCATGATACGGGCTTTTGATATTAACCACCTCAAAGGTTAATTTTTCCGCTCTGGAGTCATACTCGTCCCCAAAGGCTACTTCTAGTTCAATTTTACCAACTGGGTATGCCGATTTACCAGGTACCACACCGTGAAAAACAGTGTTGGATTGTTTAAGATTTTTATCCGTCAATCCCATCCGGTGGAACGTCTCATAGTAGAGGATGTTGATGCTGCTGCCTCCGTCCATGAGCACCTTAGTAAACTTGTACCCACCAACCTGAGGTGCCACTACTAAAGCCAAGTGACCCGGATTATCAACCCGGGGCGGGTGATCCTCTCTGCTACACACAATAGGCTGCTCCGACCAACGTAGATAATGTGGAATTGCCGGTTCAACGGCATTAACGGCCCTCTTGTGGAGTTTCTGGTCCCTCTTACATAAACTGGTAGTAAAGACATGATACTGTCCGCTACTCAGCTGTTTCGGGTTGCTCTGATAACCGGATTGCTGCTGCTGATTCCCTTGGCCGTGTTGCTGACTATATCCTCCTTGGTGACCAGGATAACCCTGACCGTGAAAACCTCCTCCCCCTGAACCGGCGCCCGGGCCCTGAAAGCCGCCTCCACCTGAACCACCACCTGGGCCGTGACCCCCATCAAATGCATTTGAATTTTCAGATGCCTTCATGATTGTGCAATCCTTCCACAAGTGGGTGGCTGGTTTCTCCCGGGTGCCTTGTTTTGGACAAGGTTCATTCAACAACTGCTCAAGGGTAGGGCCTGACCCGCCCGATCAAGATGGTTGTCTGCCCTTGCGCCGCTGATGACCACCCTGCGCATTAGTATTAGCAACAAACTCATTAGCCTTACATTTATTACCTCCCTGATTCGCCGGGTTATGCTAGTGACCCTTGCCATTACCGTTCTTCTTTCCCTTTGTTGCCTTTTCTTTGTCAGACACTGGGTCCTTGGTGGTATCAGAATCGGCATATTTGACAAGAGCCGCCATCAACGTTCCCATGTCATTACAGTCACGTTTAAGCCGCCCCAGCTTCTGCTTCAGAGGTTCAAAACGGCAATTTTTCTCCAACATCAAAACGGTTGAGCCGGCATCCATCTTATCAGATAAATGTATTATCTCCTTGACCCGACACACCCAATGGGTTGTAGATTCACCATCCTCTTGCTTGCAATTGGTCAGGTCCACAATCGACATTGGCTGCTTACACGTGTCCTCAAAGTTCTGGATGAACCGCGCTTTCAACTCTGCCCATGAGCCGATGGAATTGGGTGGCAATCCCTTCAATCAGGTCCGAGCCGTTCCATCCAACATCATGGTAAAATACTTGGCCATTGCAGCATCGCTAACCTCCAACAGCTCCATAGCCATCTCATAACTTTCAATCCAAGCCCCCGGCTATAGGTCAGTCGTGTAATTAGGCACCTTACGAGGCCCCTTGAAATCCTTGGGCAACCGTTCATTGCGTATGGCTGGTACCAGGCAAGGCACGCCTCCGGTTCTTATGGCCACTCCTGCCTCAACCGAGGTTGCTGGATAAGCCGGAAAGGTTTGGTGAGCCGCCTACTCTGCCGCTATTTGAGCCACCCGTTCTGCCTCTTGACGAATCCTCTCTTGATCCGCCAAATTAAGGGCTCCAGCCCGCACCGGCTCATGCCTATATGGCCGGTTGTGGCATTGGGCATTACTTGACATCTCTGTGGACTCCATGTGCCTACTTTAACTCGGGCTCCGGCTTGGGCGAGAGGTTGAATGAATCCTGTCTCGACTGTAGGAGTATGCATCCTACTGGGCCAAAGCTGTCTGAAGTAGTTCTCTTATCCTCCGGGTTTCAATTGCTGCTAGCGAGTCGCCTTCCATTGGGAGAGCCGCCAAACGAGCCGATGCTGAGATGAGGTTTTCCATTGGGTTGGAGAAGTGACCCGGAGGTGTTGATACATAACGAGGAGGAGCTGTATTTACGCGAGGTGGCTCCATGGCGCGTGGCTGAACTGGTGCACCGGGTGTCGTGACCCGGTTTGCCTCCGGCGGGTTGCTCCCCCCAGCCCCGGGTGTATGGAACAGGTTCCTTGGATCCAGCGTTAGAGGCAGACGCGACTGAGTTTTCTGATGCCTCCTCCTCATGACCTCGTTTGATGCATTAAGATCTACCGAGAGCCAGAAAGTTTCTACTTGAAGTTGCTGAGAACGAGCATCCAGAGCTGCTCGTTCTGCTGCCATCCAGGTTTCCTCCGCGGCTAGATTTTCCGTAGCTTGCACCATCTCCTCCCGCATGCGTGCCACTTCTGCGTCGTGCTGGGCTTTATCCACCGGTTCTACCCTAGCGGTTCACAGAGTCGTCACCTATCTATGAGGTCCATTAGAATCTGAGCCGAGGGGCGCGCGGGGTCTCCGGACCCAGCTGCTGCTGCCTCCGCGGTGGAGTTCTTCCCGGGCTGCGTCCCCGCCATGAAGATTCCGACCCAATTCGGCGGCTCAAGGGGGTCCGGAATACTGATGCCATCGGAACAGCCCCCGAGCATGCCGTCTTGCAGCTGGTACAATGAGTCCGTCTCACTTGTTGATGATGCAGTATCAGAGCAGATGGCCGTCTCCCCGCCTTCCATCGATCCTTCGGAGTATTCACCGCCATGGATGCAACCTACAAAGGCATGTTTCACGACAGATTGAACACGGGCGGTCCCGGCGTGCTGATCCATTTCGATGAGGTTGGTGTGGATGTTTGGCTCAGGGCCTGACTCGCCGATCCGGCCGATGAAGACATGAATTCCGCCGAAGGGGACCTGGTACCCATACTCGATTGAGCCAGCCTCGGGGCCCCAGCCTTCGTCATCGATGTAGAGCTTGCCGCGACAACTCTTGGTCATCCGGCCCATAGTGTATCCCTTGAGCCCTTCAAAGTTGCACTTCAAGAACTCAAATCCACCGTGAGCTAGCCCCACGGTGGGCGCCAACTGTCGTGGAGTTGACACGGCAGATGTCCTAGAGCAAGGACTTAGTCGTAGGGCCATCGCACTAGGAAGCTTAAAGGGGTTAATCGGGACAAGGGAGACACGAGAGAGTTTTTATACTAGTTCGCCCCCTTACGATGAAGGTAAAAGCCTACGTCTAGTTGGGATTGGTATTGCTGAAGTTTCAATCTCCAAGGGGCTCAACTCGCCGGCTTGGTTATCGATTTGGTTGTTTCTTGACCTAAGCTGCCACCGGGTCGTCCCTTATATACATGGGTTGACGCTTGGTGGCCTACAGAGTCCCGGCCGGCTCATAAACAGTGTCTGGCTCTATGACTAGTCAATTCTACCTTATGATACAAGTCACGCCACTACGGCGGTTTATCACTACGGGCCATAAGTCGCCCGTGGGCTTTAGACCCTTTACTGAACCGCCATCTTCATGATTGATCCTGGGCTTTGCATGATAATCCTCTTTTCATAACCCGGCCCCTCTAGGGCGGCTTACACAAATTGTTATATCCCCGACACATCAGTTATATGAGTTATGGTAATATTCCCGAACTCCCACCCCAGTACTGGGTGGCGTCGAGGTTATCTCACCAACAACTGCATAAAAAAGATTTTCGATGTCGGCCAAAATCAGGTATTCCAGAACTACAACGATAAAATTGCGACGACAACACCTCAGAGCTCAACTCCCCGGGACACTGCCACAACCCCTAAATGTCAGGAGGCACCAAGAACAATGTTCTCGTCACAAAACCATCGGAACGATTCCAAGATACCCACATGATCCTAATTTTTTTAGTGAAATTTGAGAAGAGAAGAGTCAAAATTCTACGTCAGGAGGCCTCACCAGAGCGACGAAGGGACCGAGGAGTAAAAAGAATCCTACTCTCCAATATATATAATCCTAAGACTCAAAACATTTTCTTCTAGACTCAACAATGCCAACGATTCGATCAAGCAGAGGGCTCCTAAGTCGGGGAAGGCTTTGATTACCAACTTTTAACACCCACAATGCGGCTATATCTACCACGTGTCGGAGCACAACTTAGAGGCATAACCGCATTGTAGGCATGTCGCAAGAGGGGTAATCTTTACACATCCCAGGTACTGAATAAGAAAGGGATAAAGAGTTGGCTTACAATCGCCACTTCACACAATACAAGAATATAGCATTACATCATCCAGAATACAATCAAGGTCTGACTACGGAACCAAATAAAGAAAGACAACCCCTAATGCAATAGATCCCCGATCGCCCCAACTGGGCTCCACTACTGATCAACTGGAATAAAACAACACAACAAACACGATCTTCATTGAGCTCCCACTCGAGCTGGGTTGCGTCACCTGCACTGGTATCAACGGCACGTGCAACTGGTTTTGGAAGTAATCTGTGAGTCACGGGGACTCAGCAATCTCACACCCTTGCGATCAAGACTATTTAAGCTTATGGGTAGGAAAAGGTAGTGAGGTGGAGTTGCAGCAAGCACTAGCATATATGGTGGCTAACTTATGCAAATGAGAGCGAGAAGAGAAGCAAATCACAGTCGTGAACTAGAAGTGATCAAGAAGTGATCCTGAAACTACTTACGTCCAAGCATAACACCAAAGTCGTGTTCACTTCCCGAACTCCGCCGAGAAGAGACCATCACGGCTACACACGCGGTTGATGCATTTTAATTAAGTTAAGTGTCAAGTTTTCTACAACCGGATATTAACAAATTCCCATCTGCCCATAACCGCAGGCATGGCTTTCGAAAGTTCAAAACCCTGCAGGGGTGTCCCAACTTACACTACTAGGGAAAACCCTAGCAGTAGTGCTAGTTTTGTGCTCACTAGTAGCGCGGGTAGGCGCGCTACTAATAAGGCGCTACAGCTATTGCTTAGCAGTAATGTGTGCCCGCACGCGCTACTGCTAGGACAAATAGCTGCAACGTTTGTTCACTCCCACGCTACTGCTAATGTAACTACTGGCAGTGTGTTTTATCTCCATCGCTACTAGTATTCTTTTTATTTTTTTTATTTTTAGTGTATTTATGCGCCATCGTACAAATATTGGTACAATACCAGTTATGAGGTTTACATCACTATGTCCATAACAGTGTGTCAAATGAAGGTGGATTAGGTTCAAGTGGAGGCAATATGTGGTGCATGTCAAAAGTATACTATGTAGGTGCATCTAGTGCCACCCCTAGTTGGTTTTGGAGTATTGACAACAAACCTAGTTGAGGGACTAATGTGTTTGTGAGAATTGCAGGATAACACAGGTAGAAGTCCCTCATTGATTCAGTTTTCCTACCAGAGATGACCCCTAAAAATGTATGAAGACATTGAAGTCAAAGGTGGTATGTGAAGACATTCACATTGAAGACTATGACAAGAGAAGACATCGCGTGAAGACTATGGAGCGCGAAGACTTAGCAGTTTCGTCGTTCTATGTTTTTCTTTGTTGAGTCATATGAACCACCGTACTGTTAAGTGGGGTCCAAGAGAACCAGTCAGAATGACTAAAGTGATGCTTAACCAAAATCATATGTCTTTGCGTGAAGACTATGAGAGCAAATCTTGTCCAGAGTTGGATAAGTCAGCTTTGCTTGTAGCCCAAGTAAAGTTGCCGTGTGTGTTTGAAATCTGACCGTTGGAACTCATGTCAGTTCCCTAGTGACCCAAGGTCATTTCGGATAAATCAGGTCGGGTTGCCTAGTTGCAATAAATAGCCCACCCCCCTACAACCATAAACAGTTGGCTGCTCAGAATTAAAGCACGGCTTTTGTCGTTTGAGAGCAACCCACTTCGAAGCCTTTGAGAGAGAATTCCTTGCGAAGATAAAACCCTAACCACCCAGAGCCAAAGAGTGTTAGGCATCACTTAAGTTTTCCTGTCTGTGTGATCTGAAGACTTATTACACTTGAGGACTGTGAATCCTCCAGCCGGTTAGGCGTCGCGTTCTGAACATCCAAGAGTCATTATGGATCGCCGGTGAATGAAGTCTGTGAAGGTTTGGAAGTCTACCTTGAAGACTTACTAGAGTGATTGGGCGAGGTCTATGTGACCTTAGCTCAAGGGGAATACAGTGAGGACTAAGTGTCCTGAGCTGCGTGTTTAGGACTAAGTGTCCGGGACTGAGTGTCCTCAGGTTTAAATACCTATCCGCCCTAACCAGACGTACAACTGTCACCGCAGTTGGAACTGGTCTACCAAACCTTTGTCTTCATCACGCACACTGGTTTTATCCTTCCCATCTCTTTATTTACAGTTGGCTCTTGTGAAGTCAGTGCCTATTTGCATTATCCATTTGTCTTCACTGTGTACCTGATCTTTACTGCCTAGCTGCTATTAGTCATTGTGGTTTCACTTCATTGAATACTTGAATATGGTCTGCCTAGTGTAGTCTACCTTCCGCTGCATGGTAATAGGTTCATTTCTATCATTTGTCTTCGAAACTTCCATGTATTGAAGACTTTCATAAAAATAGCCTATTCACCCCCCTAGTCGATATAACGCACTTTCAATTGGTATCAGAGCATGGTACTCCCTTATTCTGTGTAATTTTGGTTTAACCGCCTGGAGTTTTAGTTATGTCGACCATAGGGATGAAGACTGTGTCATGCCCCATCTTTGACGGTCACGAGTATCCCAAGTGGAAGGCCATGATGAAGAAGCGCCTCATGGCGACAAACAGCGAGCTGTGGACCGTCACTGAGATTGGTCTGACCGATCTATGCAAGATGGCGGAAGCTGATGACATTCACAAGTACACTCTTCTCAACCTCACGGCGAAGGACGTCATCTGCTCCTGTCTGTCTCAAAATCAGTTTAGGAATATCATGCATCTCGGTCATGCGAAGCTTATCTGGGACCGTCTCTCTGAGGTCTATGAAGGTCATCGAACTCGTCATGATCCTTGGTTTGAGGACTTTAAGGAATCTCTCAAAGCGATGACATTCGAACCAGAATCATCATCTTCTGCATCATGTCTTATGGCAAAAGATGCTAAGGTAATTGAATGCTATCTATCTGAATCCAGTGATGATGAATCTGGTGATGAATTTGGACCCAGCTATGCAAAACTTGCTTCCCTTGCCACTAGCAACAGAAAGCTATGGAACATATTCAAAAGCTGTTAGACAAAAACGATGACCTGTTGGACGCTGAAATGACTCGATCTTAGTCCTTAATTGAAGACATAAAAAATCTTCATGTTTAGTATGAGGAACTTGAAAGTCGTCATGAAATGCTCTCAACAACTCATGAAAAGCATTCCTATGATTATCTTTAAAGGAAGCAAGAACTCGAGAAATTGTGAGCGGCTCATGAAGATCTTCAAAAGGAAAATGAGTCACTTCACGTTGAACAGATCAGTTCAGCTCAGGAAGGATTTGAACCACCATGTCTTAAATGCATTGAGCGTGATAACGCTACTTCTGTTGCTGAATGTTCTACCGCTGCTACTATTGCAATATCTTCAACTGTTGATGTGGTAACTAACCCCTCTGCTGAGGATACCACTGCTATTGCTGATGAGAATGCTAGGTTGAAGACACTGCTTGAAAGAGGGATGTACAAAAGTCTCAAAGGGCATCAGACACTATGTGATGTCCTCAAAAGGTAGATCCTGATCCGAAACCCTAGGAAATAGGGTGTTGGGTTCGAAAGGAAAATGAATGCTGATGGCTCTTACTGGAAACCTGAGCAGTACCCTAAAACCACATGGGTTGCTGCAAAGGAACCTTCAGCGGATCCATCCACCCTATCTGGCTTCACTTGTGCTAATCCCATTGTTATTGATGAATCCTTTGATGCAAACTATAAACTGTTTAAGAATCAGAATGGTGAAGTGTTTGCCAGGTATATTGGTACTAACTGCAGGAATGGACCACCTATGAAGAAGATCTGGGTGCCGAAAAGGTGCTTGGAGAATCTTCCTGTGAATGTCATCATGACACCACAGGGGGAGAAGACAAACCCCAGACCACAGGCTTCATACGGTCCAAAGGCTTCATACAGACAGAGGACTCACCTAAGTCGCACTAACGCAAATGTTTTGCAGGGAAACCATACTCAGGCCTGTGAATATGAGCGTGTTTCATCAAACCGCCATGTTCATAAGACCAAGAACTATTCTGCTTATTCTTATGAGTACTATTGTCCACCTGCAAGACTTTTTGCTAGGGCTCCAAAGCCAAAGTTCTCAGATGTTACACTTAGACTCATTGCTTCAAAGCCACCCTTGAAGATGTGGGTGGCTAAGAAAGCTTAACTCTCTTTTGCAGGGAAAGGTCTCCAGCAGAAAACCAAAATCGTCTGATGCTATTGCTGGGGACCTTAAACATCTTGTAGGGCGCAAGATCAAATGCCCAAATGGTCTTATTATGTATTTTGTTCCTGAGTCGCTTTCTACTTACCCTATCAGTCCTAACCGTGATATAAGCTTTCATAATCCACTTGCTCGTCAAATGTTTATGCTTCAAAATTCTCTTCGTGAAGCCTATCCCCCTAACTGCAATGTAGGGTACGACACCAGCAGCTTCAGAATGCATTATTGATAGTGGGTGTACCAATCACATGACTGGCAAGTGAAGCCTTCTCATGGACTCAACCTCACGTCCATCTGACAAAAGTCACATCAAATTTGCTGACACTGGTAAAAGCAAGGTATTGGGTCTAGGTAGAGTTGCAATCTCAAAGGATCAACACATGGATAAATTCATGCTTGTTAAATCCCTTGGTTTCAACTTAATGTCTGTCTCAATACTTTGTGATTTAAACATGATTGTGATGTTTGGAAAATATCGTTGCCTTGTTCTAATGGAATCTGACAAGTCTCTAGTGTTTGAAGGGTACCGGAAAGATGATTTGTACGTGGTAGATTTCTCAGCAGGACCACAACTTGCCGCATGTCTTCTAGCAAAAGCTTCTGAATGCTGGCTCTGGCATCGGAGGCTAGGGCATGCTGGCATGAGGAACCTCCACAGTCTTGCAAGGAAGAAGCATGTCATAGGCATCGAGGGCGTCAAGTTCAAGAAGGATCACTTATGCGGTGCCTATGAAGCAGGAAAGATGACGAGGGCCAAGCATCCCTCGAAGACAATCATGACAACAACTCAACCCTTCAAACTGCCCCACATGGATCTTTTCGGTCCCACTCATTACTCAACTCTTACTACTACTGCTTATCTCTATGACTTTGTCATTGTTGATGATTATTCAAGATATACTTGGGTGCATATAATCCTCTACAAGACTGAAGTGCAGGATGTCTTCAGACGCTTCGCCAATCGAGCAATGAACAACTATGGCGCCAAGATAAAGCACATCAGAAGTGACAATGGCACTGAATTCAAGAACACTGGCCTAGATACATATCTTGATACCTTAGGCATCACACATGAATTCCCAGCTCCGTACACGCCACAGCAGAATGGCGTCGCCAAACGCAAGAACAGAACACTTATTGAGATGGCCCGGACGATGGTTGATGAATACAAGACTCCAAGAAAATTCTGGCCGGAAGCCATTGATACTGCATGTCATATCATCAATCGTGTTTATCTTCACAAGCTTCTTAACAAGACATCCTATGAGCTCCTTACTGGCAAGAAGCCAAATGTCAGTTACTTCAGAGTATTTGGCGCCAGGTGCTGGATCAAGGATCCACATCACACTTAAAAATTTGCACCAAAAGCACATGAGGGTTTTATGCTTGGATATGGAAAGGATTCGCACTCCTATAGAGTCTTCAACCTTTTTCACTATAAAGTGGTAGAAACAGTGGATGTGCGGCTTGATGAGACGAACGGCTGTCAAAGAGAGCACCTGCCAAATGTGCTAGATGAAGTTCCATCGAGTGAATCAATCAAACTTATGGGAACTGGAGAAATCATACCGTCTGGCGCTCAGCCTGAAGAGGAACTTATCATCTCCGCACCTGATCAACCTGAAGACAATGCTCAGCCTGAAGACAATCCCTCTAACGATGACAATGATTAGCAAGAGCAAAATCTCCGTCCTGTACATCCTCGTGTTGCAAATGAAGTACAGATTGAGAGAATAATTGATAGCATCAATGCACCAGGTCCACTCACTCGTTCAAGGGCAACACAACTAGCAAATTTCTGTGGGCACTTCGCATTTGTCTCAATATCTGAACCCAAGAAAGTTGAAGAAGCCTTCTTGGAATCTGAATGGATTCAAGCTATGCAGGAAGAGCTTCAACAGTTTGAGCTGAATAATGTATGGGAACTGGTTAAGCATCCCGATCCTCGCAAGCACAATATAACAGGCACCAAATGGATATATCGCAACAAGCAAGATTAGCATGGTCAAGTTGTCAGAAACAAAGCTCGTCTCGTTGCTCAAGGGTACACTCAAGTTGAAGGGATTGACTTCGATGAAACATTTGCTCCTGTGGCTAGACTTGAAGCCATACGCATACTGCTGGTCTATGCAAATCATCATAACATTCTTCTGTATCAAATGGATGTGAAGAGCGCCTTTCTCAATGGTAAGATTGAAGAAGAAGTGTATGTTGCACAACCGCCTGGATTTGAAGATCCAAAACATCCTGACATGGTATACAAGCTCAACAAGGCACTGTACAGCCTCAAACAAGCCCCTCGGGCTTGGTATGACACACTCAAATACTTCCTGAAGAGCAAAGGCTTCAAACCTGGTTCCCTCGATCCCACTCTCTTCACGAAGACATATGATGGTGAACTGTTTGTGTGCCAAATATATGTGGATGACATTATCTTCGGCTGCACCAATCAGAAATACACTGACGAGTTTGGATATATGATGCAAGAGCAATATCAGATGTCCATGATGGGTGAGCTGAAGTTCTTCCTTGGTCTTCAAATACGTCAGCAACGCAATGGCATCTTCATATCTCAAGAGAAGTATCTCAAAGATTGCCTGAAGAAATTTGGGATGCAAGACTGCAAAGGCTTCACGACTCCAATGCCAGCCAAACATCATCTGGGTCCCGACGACAATGGTAAAGAGTTCGATCAAAAGGTATACCGCTCCATGATTGGGTCTTTACTTTATCTATGTGCATCTAGGCCAGATATTATGCTTAGTGTTTGCATGTGTGCTCGATTCCAAGCGGCACCAAAGGAATCGCATCAGTTAGCTGTGAAGCGAATTCTTCGATATTTGGCTCACACCCCAACATTAGGATTATGGTATCCCAAGGGCTCAGAGTTTGATCTGGTTGGATTCTCGGATGCTGATTATGCTGGTGACAAGGTGGATCGCAAGTCTACATCAGACACATGTCATTTTCTGGGACGATCACTTGTATGTTGGTCTTCAAAGAAGCAGAACTGTGTACCTCTCTCCATTGCTGAATCTGAATACATTGCTGCAGGATCTTGTTGCGCTCAGCTTCTATGGATGAAGCAAACACTCAAAGACTATGGCATTCATCTGAAGCAAGTTCCACTCTATTGCGACAATGAAAGCGCCATCAAGATTGCCAACAACCCAGTTCAGCACTCGAAGACAAAGCACATTGAAATTCATCATCACTTTCTCAGAGATCATGTTGTGAAGGAAGACATTGATATCATACACGTCAACACTGAAGAGCAATTGGCAGATATCTTCACCAAGCCCTTGGATGAGAAGAGGTTTTGCAAGTTACGGTGTGAGCTAAATATCTTGGAATGCTCAAATGTCCTGTGATCAGGCACACATCCTAACACTTATGCATATTGATGACTTAGATGTGCAACACACGAAGTAAAGTATATCTTCAATCAATGAAGACATACATTCTAAGTGTGAATACATTAATGTGGAATTTGACTTTGAAGCGCCACGATAATTGTGCGCCGTGTCTGGGTCTAATACTTCCTATACAGTGGGTAACGCCACCACCAAATTCTTCTGTTTGAAGTGTTTCACCCATGCGTTACATTTGCCATGTCTTCACATTTTGTTTGTCTTAATTCTCAACTTGTCTTCATGATTATCTTCACTATGTTGGTTCGATTGTCTTTCTCACATATATATATATACTAGTGTTCTGTCCTCTACAACATTCACTTATAGCTATGTCTTCTTGTTGAAACTTTTGAACTAAGTGAATGTGATCGGACCCTAACCTCTCTATGCTTTCTATCTCAAACTCTATCTCTCCAAATCATATGCATTCTATTGAAACTGTCGAATATCCTCTCTGCGTCCTTGTCAGCAGAAGATAAAGAGACAAACGTTAAGTCTGTTTTCAATGCTAATTCCTTCACCTGAAACCCGGAGAAGTGGGAACGACCACCAGACAATCCAGGTGTGTGTGGGAACATGGGACAACTCCAAGTATATTGCATGTTTGCCATGTGTTCCTCAGATGTGAACCACCAGGGGCACCTGCGTAATTGCGCTGTGCCGCACACTTCCCTATAAATACATGTCCCCTACGGCCAAGAAAGCCTTCTTCCACCTCTCCACCTCGTCAAACCCTAGCGCCCCCGCTAGCTCTCGACGACGCCGACGACGAAGCGCTTAGCTGCCGCGACTTCTCCGACGCCGTCCTCACGCCGGCCGCGGACATCGTCTTCTCCACTGCCGCCGTAGGTGTTCTTCGTCGCCAAGATAGGGCACGGTGGATTGAACTGCTCGGTCTCCTACTCTTCCCATCTAGCAGTTCTTTGCATGGTAAATATAACTCTATTTTTACCATCTTTTTGATCCTCAAAGACTCATCCTATTTGCCAAAATAAGTTTCTGCCTATACAATGTTAGATCTATCCTGTCTGCATCTCATACTGCCTAGAATATTCACTTAAGCTTCATATCTAGTTAGATTCCTCACTTGTATTTATTCGCAGATTCGTACAAATATGGAACCAACTTTCAACATATAAGTGAATGTCTTCGCACGATGAGGTCAATGTCTCCTAAACTGATTTATCTTTAAAATCTTCTGAGAATGCATATGACCTCTTCCCCTTCCCTCGCATCTCTAATGCTGTCATAGGTACATGTCCGTGGGAGAATCCCTTGGTTCTCATAGTCTGCATTCATTGCAGAATTCTTACAGCATCACATTAACTCTCCCGCAGCCATTTCTTGTTTGTCCAGCAAGCGAAAGCCTTTGAAGCCTTTGAATGTAGTGAAGCCATTCAGTTTGAAGTTCATGGCTGCAGAGAAATCAGTAAGGAAGGGTGGCAGACAGCGTCGTGGGGGAACGTCAAGAGATTTGCCTGATGACCTCTCAGAGCTTTACAAGACAGATCCTGAAGAGGATTACAATCAGCGCAAGACCCGAATCCAGTGGATTCGAAGATATTGGGCAGAACAATGGTTCAAGTACATGTTTGTGACCCAGGAATATGCTGAGAAAAATGCCATCAAACGACCATGGGGAGACATCCTATACAGAAATCTTCAACCCAGGTCCAGAGATGAAGCCATTGACCAAGGCTTCTATCCCTGCATGGTCCGTGGACCACAGCCTGCGGATGCACACCCATCATCATTGCTATGGTGTCATGACAACAATCTGTTCAAACGCAACTTCCAGTTTGCCAAGAATCTGTCTAAGCAAAACGAGAAGTCATTGGGACTAGACTTCAACCCTGGCCCTTCTGCTCCCCGTGCCGATGGCACCCGTGAAGCTGAACCCAATCTTGTTGGGCCCTTCTACAACCTGGAAGGTCTCATCACTCATATCATGGTTCAAGGGACAACCGTGGATGAACCTGCAGATGACGCTGAATCTGATGAAGCGCCTGCACCGCCGTAGCCAAAGAAACTGAAGCAGCCTAAAGCGTCAAAGCCTGCCTCAGCACCAAAAATCTCACGGGCGAAGCCACTGGCTACTGCACCTCCTGAAGACAGTGTGCAGTCTAAAGATTTGTCACGCATCTCCAAGCCCTCGAGAGTAAAGATGCCTTTGCAACACACCAGGCAAGAACTGACTGCTGCTGCTATTCTGTGCAACGACGCCATTGATCTATCCAGCGATGAAGATCTTGCAGATGACGCTCTTGAGCAACTGATCAAGAGCAAAGAAGAAGCAGAAATCTTCAATGATTTGCCTCTCTTTGACGTGGCAATCATCCACAACTTCATTGATGAGTGGTTTGGCACGCCCAACCTCAGCTTTGAAGATCTGCAACTTCCAATTGGCCTCAGTGTCGCCTTCCATGGCGCCATTGCTTCAGAGCTAGCTCTAGCTCAATGCATCGTCGGACTGAAGCAAAAGATTGACTTTTAGAAAGCTCAGTTCAAGAAGCACATGGCCAAGCTCAGCGTTCAAGAGGTCAAAAACTTCAAGATCATGCTGCACGAACTCAAAGAAGCCTTTCTCAAGAAGGGTGAAGAAGCTCAAGATTCTCGTGAGCGCATGAAGAGCCTGGCTGACAAGTGTGTGCAAGCCTACAATGAGGCTGAGAAGCGCAAGGCTCTTGGTCATCCTGGCATCAATCCCAGGATGGCTGCAAAGAAGAAGAAGAAGCCAGCTGTGGCCGAACCCGAAGTACCAAGGCAGGAAGCACATCCCATTGTCTTCCCAGCCAGCATGATCGGCTTGAAGCCAAAGGTTAGGTCAACCGCTTCAGAACTGAAGAAGACGGGGAATGCTGAGGCTGAAGCGAGAAAGAGGAAACATCCTGAAGCCTCTGATGCTGCTCCCTCCAAGAAGAAGCGCAAGACCAAGAAGGATCGGGCTGCTCCCACAGAGCCCCTAGTTTTTGAACCTATCTCCATGGTTTGCCCTGTAGCTGAACATCAAGAGCGCCAACTGATTGTCCATGAGCCTGCTTCCACAGAGGCTCATGAAGCTGAAGACATTCCAGCAATTGATCCCACCGCTGCTGAAGACATTGGTCACCATGACAATGTTGAAGATGATGTAGTTCTTCCTCAGATCGAGCACCAACTGGTATCATCGCCTATGCTTACGCACAGCGAACTCATCAGCATTGGTCGTCCTCTCACGCCAATTGCTCAGGATGCCTCATGGGCTGATCACCCACAACAACAAGTCACACCACCTCGGCAAGAAGAACAAGATGACCTTGAGGCCCAGCCAACTCCATCTTCAAAGGCGTCGCCAGCGTTACGCAGGCTTCACAAAGGACCAAGGCCTCAAGTCTCTCTTTCGAGCGTTCCAGAAGGAGAAGTGCCTCACCAATCTGTTGCACGTCAAGTGTTTCAAGATGCCACTCCTACTGTGAATGTCTCCGAGTCTGAGGCTAAAGCTGCTGAAGACATTCTGGCTGCATCAGCCGATGACACACAAGAAGAAGAACGTGTCCCTACTCCCCCCATTACTGAAGAAGTTGTTCTCGAGGAGAACGTGTCTGTGCCCGACCCTCCAGCTCACCAAGTGGAGGTTGAGAATCTTGAGGCTGCCACCACCAACACAAATGAAGCCAATGACGTAGTCATGGCTGAAGCAAATGTGGAGCCTGCTGTTCCTGCGCCTACTGCTGGTCCTCAGTTCGACTATCACGTTGAGCACAGGCCTCAGGTATAGAAGCCAATGCCAAGGTTGCCCAGGTTTCTAGGTCCTGCATCGGCACCCGGATCTTTTAATGTCAACGGCTTCAAAGCAGACAACACCTTCTTGAATAGCGCCAAGAACCCCTACTCAAGGGAAAGAATATCTTCTGATCGGTTCTGGAGCTATCCGCAGCGAAGTTATTTGTAACGCCCCGAGACCGATGTGCCAGGTGTCCTCCATTTATTCGCTGGCATTGCCATGTCATTTGCTTGCGTGTTGCTTTTCATCATGCCATCATGTGCATTGCATCATCATGTTTTTGAAACTTGCATCCGTCCCGGCCTCCTCGTTCTCTCTGTTATCCGTTATGAGACCGGATACACTTGCACGCGCCCGCCGCATGTCCGAAATATTATTTTATAAGTGGCCGGAAAATGTTCTCGGATATGGTTGAAATTTGGTGTGCGGTGTTATTATGGTGTAGTTAGACCGCCTGTCAAATTTCATTGCATTCAGAGTTCGTTTGACGCCCCAACGGATAACTATAGCGGCATTATAGCCGGTCTAACGTCGGATGTTTTCGGTCTCCGGAAACAGATGCCGGGCCCTTTCTCTCTCTTCTCCGCCTCGCAGTCTCGCCATAACCCACCTAGTCCATCCTCCTTCCCCTCTTCGCTTCCGGAGTTGTCCGATGCGACCGCACGGTCCGAAACTCTCTCTGCACAGTGCATCGAACCCCTCACGTGCGCGTCCGAGATTGTCCCGGACCCGACCCGAGCAGTCATCACCGTTGTGTCCGGATCATCCCCAAACGTCTACAAAACATCACCATTTTCTTATTTGGACTTCCTAGTGTTTTATTCTCGACCGCTCGATTTTAATTGGAGGGACGGATTAGCCCCTAAACTTCCCTCTTTTGCATATATATAGTCCACTCCTAGACTATTTTGGACAAACCCTAAAACCTAGGAGGTTTGTCCCATCCCTTCGCCGCCGCCACTTGTCCTCGGAATCCTCCCAGATCTCATCGTCCATCCACGCATAGCCAAGGCTCCACCTTCTCGATCCCCATCAAGCCTCCACCAATCCATCCAACTGCTTCGGCCCGAGAGTCTCGCTCGACCCCGCGCGCCACCACCGGCCGGCGACGTCATCGGAGTTCTACCGGAACCACCAGGCCAGATCCTCACGACCCTCTTTTTCCGTTCCCTCGTCCCTGCAAATCTCTCTTCCTAATCCCTCATCTCTCTGTACCTGAACAGGAGACCAGCGCCATGGAAGCCTCCCGATGGACCCCGGCCTCCTCTTCGCCTCGTCGGTGCACGCCATAAGGATCCGCCTCAAGCGATGGCCGGCCTGAGCCACCCTTCTCCCTCTGCCTTGCCCGCTCGCCGGAGCTCGTGCACTGCTCTGTGTCGCGCCGCCGTGCCTGCTGGCCCTGTCGTGCCGCTCGGCTTCTCCCATTCGCCCGTTGACCGAGAGCACGATCATCTCGAGCCGGTCCCCTGCCTCCTCGTCAGTCACGTCGCCGGTGGCCAAGGCCACCAGGAACCCCCCTCAACGGTGCAACATCGCTAGCCACTTCTCCGAGCAGAGCCGCCGGATCCTGCCGTCGCCTGCGTCCGCCTCGTCCTCCATCGCCTGGAGCCGCTAGAACCGCGTCAAGTCCCGCCGTCGCGCCTTTTTCTCGACCCCCACGACCTTCTACGGCCCCGTTCCCGTTGATAGCCCGCCGTCGCCGCTCCTCTGCTTCCGCTGCGTCGAACGACAGCAGTCCAGGCAGAGGAGGAACGCCTCACCCGCTCGCGTTGACCCGCTCGACCACCCGGATCCGCCGCGACCACAGCCGGCCTCCTCTCCAGCATCGCGCCAAGTCCCTCACCGGAGTCTTCTCCTCGCTGCTGCGTTCGTCAAGTCCCTGCCGTCGCCGCTGCTTTGTCTCTGTCGAGCAGAGTACGAACAACGAACGCACGTAGCCACCGCTCGCGTTGACTGCGCCCCCTTCCACCTCCTCGTCGATCCAGCCAGCCCAGCGGCGCCTGGCCTGCCTTGGCCTCTTCCTCCCTGCAAACTGGGCTTGGCCCATGGGTGAGCTGCCCCAGCGCCCCTCTTGTTTTTTTGTTTTTTCTTTTCCTCCTGTTGGGCTAGCCAGTTTCGGCCCATATAGTGTTTTTTTCCTCGAGACGAATTTAGCTAATTCTAGGGTTTTGCAGTTTTGTAGAAACACCCTTGAACTTCATGCATTTTATTACTCACAAACAGTGCATCATATTAAAACAAACTTAATATGAAAGTTGCTTAGAATTTTGTCTAGTTTCATAATATGCAACTTTCATCCATGTTTAAAATGTTGTTTGATTAATTTTTTCTCTATGCCATGTTAAAATGATTTAATTCATAACTAAATAACCGTAACTCGGATTTTAATAAACCTTATATGTAAATGGGGTAGAATTTTGCCTAGTTTAACATGGTGGCATCACTTTGCATGTTTAACAACCCTAAAAGTGTGTTTAGGGCAGAACAGTACCAAATCTATAATATGCATATGGGGATTTACCGGAAGTGTTGTTCGTTGTTTTCGGCCTCATTTAAACTTGACTAGATAGGTAGTTTTACTTTGCTTCACCCTCTTGCCATGTTTTACAACATTTAGTATTGTTGGGTACATAAACGAGATCGAACTAAATAACTTGAATGTGGTGTTTTGTCAGTATGCAACAGAGTTGCATGTTGAGCTCCACTTAATTTGTAGTATTGTTTGTGCACTTTGCCATGCCATGCTTCATTAAACCGGACATGCATCATACTCAATTGTGCATCATGCCATGTTGATGTGTTGGTTGTTTACTATGTTGTTTGCTTCTTTCTGGTGTTGCTTCTTCGGGTTGGTTCTGATAACGTTGTGTGTGTGAGGACCCGTTCGACTACGTCCGTTTGTCTTCTTCATGGACTCGTTCTTCTTCCTTGCGGGATCTCAGGCAAGATGATCATACCCTTGAAATCACTACTATCTTTGCTTTGCTAGATGCTCGCTCTTTTGCTATGCCTATGTTGTGATACCTACCACTTGCTTATCATGCCTCCCATATTGTTGAACCAAGCCTCTAACCCACCTTGTCCTAGCAAGCCGTTGTTTGGCTATGTTACCGCTTTGCTCAGCCCCTCTTATAGCGTTGTTAGTTGCAGGTGAAGATTGAAGTTTGTTCCTTGTTGGACATGGAGATGTTGTTCCTTGTTGGAACATGTTTAGTTGTTGGGATATCACAATATCTCTTATTTAATTAATGCAACTATATACTTGGTTCAGGGTGGAAGGCTTGGCCTTATGCCTGGTGTTTTCTTCCACTCTTGCCGCCCTAGTTTCCGTCATATCGGTGTTATGTTCCCGGATTTTGCGTTCCTTACGCGGTTGGGCTATAATGGGAACCCCTTGACAGTTCGCCTTAAGTAAAGCTCTTCCACCAATGCCCAACATTGGTTTTACCATTTGCCACCTAGCCTTTTCTTTTCCCTTGGGAGTCGCGCTCCTGAGGGTCATCATTATTTTAACCCCCCCGGGCCAGTGCTCCTCTGAGTGTTGGTCCACCTGTCAGCTGCCGGTGGCCACCAGGGGCAACTCTGGGCTAGCCTACCCATACCTAAGACAATCTGAGTGCACCCTGAGAAAGAGATATGTGCAGCTCCTATTGGGATTTATCGGCACATTCGGGCGGTGTTGCTGGATTTGTTTTAACCTATCGAAGTGTCTTGAAGAACCGAGATACCGAGTCTGATCGGAACGTCTCGGGAGGAGGTCTATTCCTTCATTGACCGTGAGAGCTTGTGATGGGCTAAGTCGGGACACCCCTGCAGGGATTGAACTTTCGAAAGTCGTGCCCGCGGTTATGGGCAGATGGGAATTTGTTAATGTCCAGTTGTAGATAACTTGAACCTTAACTTAATTAAAATGAATCAACTGTGTGTGTAACCATGACGGTCTCTTTCCGGCGGAGTCCGGGAAGTGAACACGGTGTTGGAGTTATGCTTGACGTAGGTTGTTCTAGGATCACTTTTGATCATAGTTTCTCGACCATGCTTTGCCTTCTCTTCTCGCTCTCATTTGCGTATGTTAGCCACCATATATGCTAGCCGCTTGCTGCAGCTCCACCTCATATTTTTACCTTACCCATAAGCTTAAATAGTCTTGATCGCGAGGGTCCGAGATTGCTGAGTCCCTGTGGCTCACAGATACTTCCAAAACCAGCTTGCAGGTGCCGATGAGTCCGTGCAGATGACGCAACCAATCTCAGGAGGAATTCTATGGATATCTTGTCCTTTGTGTTGTTCCATTCTAGTACATCAGTAGTGGAGTCCAGTTGGGGTCGATCGGGGACCTTTGTTGCATTTGGGGTTCTTCTTTTATTCTGGTTCCGTAGTCGGACCTTGAGTGTATTTGGATGATGTAATGCTTTATTCATGTAATTGTGTGAAGTGGCGATTGTAAGCCAACTATGTATCTTTCCCTTATGTATTACATGGGTTGTGTGAAGATTACCTCACTTGGACATTGCTTTCAATGCGGTTATGCCTCTAAGTCGTGCTTCGACATGTGGGAGATATAGCCGCATCGAGGGCGTTACAAGTTGGTAATCAGAGCCTTCCCCGACCTTAGGAGCCCCACTGCTTGATCGTTTTTAGCAGCCGTTGTTGAGTCTAGAAAAAAATGTTTTGAGTCATTTAGGAATTATATATCGAAGAGTTTAGGAATTCTTTTTTTACTTCCCAATCTCCTTCATCGCTCTGTTAAGGCATCCTGACGTAGAGTTTTGACTCTTCTCTTCTCAAATTTCACTAATTTTTTTTAGGATCACGCGGGTATCTTGGAATCGTTCCGATGGTTTTATGATGAGAACATTGTCTTGGTGCCTCCTGGCAGGGGTTTTGTGGAAGTGTCCCAGGGAGTTGAGCTCTGAGGTGTTGTCGTCATAATTTTATCGTTGCAGTTCTGGAATACCTGAGTCTAGTGCGCCGACATCGAAAATCTTTTTTATGCAGTTCGTTGGTGAGATAACCTCGACGCCACCCAGTACTGGGGCGGGAGTTCAGGAATATTTCCATAACTTGTATAACAGATGCTTTTCGAAGGTTGAGGTAGATGATTTCCGAAGGTTTCTTGGTTATGTGTTGAAGGATGGATACAGCTGGATGTAGGATTTGCTAGTTTTGGGTGAGATATTATGCTTCCCTTGTATCCCTAACACCTGATTGCATAACCGGAAAATTTCGGGAGTTTATAAGTGGGAATTCAAGTAGCTCTTAGGATATCTTTCGACAGATGTATGATATGAAATTGGGGTTCGACGTCTAGTGGTCCGCCTATTCAGGGTCGGTTTTACAGTGGTCTCATTGTGTCTTAAAGAGTCCTTGGCTATGCCGACTCGGGGACGCTTCGTATGTCATGTGCATTGCCTTGTACATGATGGTGCTGTACGATCGAGCCCGTGTAGGCCCCACCACGAAAACTTCGGACGAAATCTCTATCATATGTTTGTTCCGGCTTATTCTGCAAGCCAATCCTTTTGTTTTTGTTTTGAGTTGTGGTATTCGAGTTGCTTCGAAGTCAAGTGTTGATTCCATACCTTTCCCAAATGGTATTCTCATACTTCGATGTGAATACTAATCCTTCTCGATCATCGAGTTTGTCATTTCAATTTCTTCTCAACCGGCGTGTTTCTCTTCAAGTGGATTTGATCATTTCAATTTCCGCAAGATCAATTATCACTTCTTCTCAACGGTGTTCGTTTCATCCGTCCCCAAGTTGCCTTTGTTTTCCCGCCCTCCCAACCCTTTTCTTCAAGGACTCGGATTTCTTAATCAAGTATCCTTTTATTCATGAGAATTCTCTCCATTCTTTTTTTTCCTTCATGTTTTTACCCGGTGTTTCTCATGAAGATGCTCTACAAGTTCATCATTATGCATTCTCTTTCTTCTCTGGTGGAACTAATTCAAGCTTTATTGATCATATCCTTCCCTTGTTTCAAATGCCTTCTCATACTGGTGCTCCTCATGTTCATTCTTTTCTCGCTATTCAATTGTTCCGGAGTGCTCATAATATCTAGAAGAATCGTGTTTCCACTCTGCTTTCATTCAAGCTCTTTCGAGGATGTTATCTCTTTTGAGCCATGTAATTCAACTGGTGCAATCTATCTTTAATCATTTCAACGGTGTTTCTTTTGAGTGGGCCCTAACCCACAGGTCTTTTCCCAGGATCTTACCTGACTCTTCTAATTCTCCCGGAGCTATCCTCAAAAAATTCTTTTCGAAGTTTGACGTAAGAATGAATTGTCATCAGTCAAATGTCTTTCTCCAAGATCGGTTAAATTCTTTTCATCGTTGGCTCAACGTTTCCATTCTTCATTCCGGAGTGTCTAAATAATTCATGGTGGTGTTTCTCGTCGTCATTCTCGGATTTTGAAGACCGGAGAAGAGTCTCTCTTTAATCTTGCTCCATTCTCTTCAAGATTCGTGATTCTAGCTTGTTGCCATCCTCTCATAATTGTTTTGATCGTGAGAATTCTATTCACCTATCCGGAGCCATTCAAGAGTCTTCTCAGTTTGTTATCCGGAGTCCATCAATTCAGGTTTATTCATTCTCAGCTGTCAGTTATCATTCTCCTATCTTACCGGTGCTTCATTCAAGTAATCTCTAATCAGTTCATGATCCCTTCGTTCTCTTATATCTAAATTCTCTCAAGCATCTTCATTCATTTGCAATTTCTTCCCGGTTGTTTCGTTATCTTTTATTCGTTCATTTCCAATTGTACGGTGGTTCATTCAAGATTTTCTTCCATGGTCATCATATTAATTCATTCAATGTTCCAATCCTACTGGCGGTTCGTCGAAGACATTCTCAAGTTTATGTTATATCTCTCTTAATCTTTTCGATGAGAATAAGTAATATGTCAAATCCGTTCTATGTCATCAATTAAATTGGTGAAGGATAAGCATAGTGTAATTCTTATTCTTGTTTTCATCCATATGTTAATCTTTTCTTCCGGAGTTTGTTCACGATGATTAAATTCTCGGTTTCATTTGTTTTCATCTTCTCTTTTCCCTAGAGTTCCAACCTCTTTCAATTATATTATCACGGAGATCCATCTAAATCATTACAAGGTTTCACCTTGTGTTTTCAACTTCTCTCTCTTTTCGTTATCTTTTGTTTACCGGAGTTCTTCATGAAGGTTCTACATGATGGTTCATCAATGATTTAATTTCTTCATATTGTAATCCGGAGTGCATTTCTGTCTACCGTATCATTGGAGGTGGTATTATGTCATTCTTGATAATTTGAGTTCATGTTTTCATGATTCACATGTTGTTAAGAATGAGGTATTTTAAATCCATCAACCTCTTCGTTGGAGTTATCTTGTGTCATGTTTCACCTAAAGCCTTCCCTAAGGTTTGTTGCTTTATGGTGCTTATAAATGACCCAAGTTCTTCATCTATCCTCCTGGTGAAATAGTTTCTTGTCTCCGTGTTCATATCAACCCAAATCTTTTAGTTTCGTTAGTGGTGGAATTTCTCCTCATAGTTTTGGGGATGTCTCTCGTAAGTCCACATCAAGCTTACTCTTTTCGTTGTTGGTTTTCCAACAACTCCGTTCGACCCTTCTCCTAAGGATACCTTTTCAAGCTCTTTTGTCGCAGAAGTTGGCATTTTCTTCTACATTCTTTTATTTCAATTATCTATCTTCTATTCTTTTGTTCCGGGGGCATTGTCATGTTGCTCTTTTCAACCCATCATCTCGTTTTGTCAAAGATCATCTTCTTTCCGTGCTTATCCATTTAACCAGAGTGTTGTGCCCTTTTGCTCAAGTTCTTTTCGCCTTATCAAGCCTTGCATCTCTTTTCAACCAGAGTGCTGTCTGAGATCTTTCTTACCCCTTGTTCGATTCATTCAATAGTTCCGGAGGCAGTGTGTTGTGATTTCATCAAGTATCTTCTCATATTACCAAGTTCTTATTCAATTCATTTTATTTTCCATCGGAGTGCTGCCCAAAGTTGTTCTTCCTTGTCCCTCTTTTCTAACGGAGTGTTTTCAACTTCTTTTATCTCCGTTGTATTCTTTTCTCGAATGGTTTAACATTTTTAAGGTTCATTGGTTTCACTCATTGGTCAAAGAAGCAACTTAGTTTTACCTCTCCTCTTTCTCTTCCGTTGTTCCTCCGGTGCCATTCTAGATCTCGGGACGAGATCCTCTCGTAGTGGTGGAGTGTTGTAACGCCCCGAGACCGATGTGCCAGGTGTCCTCCAGTTATTCGCTGGCGTTGCCATGTCATTTGCTTGCGTGTTGCTTTTCATCATGCCATCATGTGCATTGCATCATCATGTTTTTGAAACTTGCATCCGTCCCGGCCTCCTCGTTCTCTCCGTTGTCCGTTATGAGCCCAGATACACTTGCATGCGCCCGCCGCATGTCCGAAATATTATTTTATAAGTGGCCGGAAAATGTTCTCGGATATGGTTGAAATTTGGCGTGCGGTCTTATTATGGTGTAGTTAGACCGCCTGTCAAATTTCATTGCATTCAGAGTTCGTTTGACGCCCCAACGGATAACTATAGCGGCATTATAGCCGGTCTAACGTCGAACGTTTTCGGTCTCCGAAAACAGATCCCGGGCCCTCTCTCTCTTCTCCCCCTCGCAGTCTCGCCATAACCCACCTAGTCCATCCTCCTTCACCTCTTTGCTTCCGGAGTTGTCCGATGCGACCGCACGGTCCGAAACCCTCTCTGCACAGTGCATCGAACCCCTCACGTGCGCGTCCGAGGTTGTCCCGGACCCGACCCGAGCAGTCGTCACCGTTGTGTCCGGATCATCCCCAAACGTCTACAAAAAATCACCGTTTTCTTATTTGGACTTCCTAGTGTTTTATTCTCGACCGCTCGATTTTAATTGGAGGGACGGATTAGCCCCTAAACTTCCCTCTTTTGCATATATATAGTCCACTCCTAGACTATTTTGGACAAACCCTAAAACCTAGGAGGTTTGTCCCATCCCTTCGCCGCCGCCACTTGTCCTCGGAATCCTCCCAGATCTCATCGTCCATCCACGCACAGCCAAGGCTCCACCTTCTCGATCCCCATCAAGCCTCCACCATTCCATCCAACTGCTTCGGCCCGAGAGTCTCGCTCGACCCCGCGCGCCACCACCGGCCGGAGACCTCGTCGGAGTTCTACCGGAACCACCAGGCCAGATCCTCGCGACCCTCTTTTTCCGTTCCCTCGTCCCTGCAAATCTCTCTTCCTAATCCCTCATCTCTCTGTACCTGAACAGGAGACCAGCACCATGGAAGCCTCCCGATGGACCACGGCCTCCTCTTCGCCTTGTCGTTGCACGCCATAAGGATCCACCTCAAGCGATGGCCGACCTGAGCCGCCCATCTCCCTCCGCCTTGCCCGCTCGCCGAAGCTCGTGCACTGCTCTGTGTCGTGCCGCCATGCCTGCTGGCCCTGTCGTGCTGCTCGGCTTCTCCCATTCGCCCGTTGACCGAGAGCACGATCATCTCGAGCCGGTCCCCTGCCTCCTCGTCAGTCATGTCACCGGTGGCCAAGGCCATCAGGAACCCCCCTCAACGGTGCAACGTCGCCGGCCACTTCTCCGAGCAGAGCCGCCAGATCTTGCCGTCGCCTGCGTCCGCCTCATCCTCCATCGCCTGGAGCCGCTAGAACCGTGTCAAGTCCCACCGCCGCGCCTTTTTCCCGACCCCCACGACCTTCTCCGGCCCCGTTCCCATCGATAGCCCGCCGTCGCCGCTCCTCTGCTTCCGCTGCGTAGAACGGCAGCAGTCCATGCAGAGGAGGAACGCCTCGCCCGCTCGCGTTGACCCGCTCGACCGCCCGGATCCTCCGCGGCCACAGCCGGCCTCCTCTCCAGCATCGCGCCAAGTCCCTCGCCGGAGTCTTCTCCTTGCCGCTGCGTTCGTCAAGTCCCTGCTGTCGCTGCTGCTTTGTCTCTGTCGAGCAGAGTACAAACAGCGAACGCATGCAGCCACCGCTCGCATTGACTGCGCCCCCTTCCACCTCCTCGTCGATCCAGCCAGCCCAGCGGCGCCCGGCCTGCCTGGCCTCTTCCTCCCCGCAAACTGGGCTTGGCCCATGGGTGAGCTGCCCTAGCGCCCCTCTTGTTTTTTTTCTTTTTCTTTTCCTCCTCTTGGGCTAGCCAGTTTCGGCCCATATAGTGTTTTTCCTCGGGACGAATTTAGCTAATTTCTAGGGTTTTGCAGTTTTGCAGAAACACCCTTGAACTTCATGCATTTTATTACTCACAAACAGTGCATCATATTAAAACAAACTTAATATGAAAGTTGCTTAGAATTTTGTCTAGTTTCATAATATGCAACTTTCATCCATGTTTAAAATGTTGTTTGATTAATTTTTGCTCTATGCCATGTTAAAATGATTTAATTCATAACTAAATAACTGTAACTCGGATTTTAATAAACCTTATATGTAAATGGGGTAGAATTTTGCCTAGTTTAACATGGTGGCATCACTTTGCATGTTTAACAACCCTAAAAGTGTGTTTTGGGCAGAACAGTACCAAATCTATAATATGCATATGGGGATTTACCGGAAGTGTTGTTCGTTGTTTCCGGCCTCATTTAAACTTGACTAGATAGGTAGTTTTACTTTGCTTCACCCTCTTGCCATGTTTTACAACATTTAATATTGTTGGGTACATAAACAAGATCGAACAAAATAACTTGAATGTGGTGTTTCGTCAATATGCAACGGAGTTGCATGTTGAGCTCCACTTAATTTGTAGTATTGTTTGTGCACTTTGCCATGCCATGCTTCATTAAACCGGACATGCATCATACTCGATTGTGCATCATGCCATGTTGATGTGTTGGTTGTTTACTATGTTGTTTGCTTCTTTCTGGTGTTGCTTCTTCGGGTTGGTTCCGATAACGTCGTGTGTGTGAGGACCCGTTCAACTACGTCCGTTTGTCTTCTTCATGGACTCGTTCTTCTTCCTTGCGGGATCTCAGGCAAGCTGATCATACCCTCGAAATCACTACTATCTTTGCTTTGCTAGATGCTCGCTCTTTTGCTATGCCTATGCTGCGATACCTACCACTTGCTTATCATGCCTCCCATATTGTTGAACCAAGCCTCTAACCCACCTTGTCCTAGCAAACCGTTGTTTGGCTATGTTACCGCTTTGCTCAGCCCTCTTATAGCGTTGTTAGTTGCAGGTGAAGATTGAAGTTTGTTCCTTGTTGGAACATGGAGATGTTGTTCCTTGTTGGAACATGTTTACTTCTTGGGATATCACAATATCTCTTATTTAATTAATGCAACTATATACTTGGTTAAGGGTGGAAGGCTCGGCCTTATGCCTGGTGTTTTCTTCCACTCTTGCCGCCCTAGTTTCCGTCATATCGGTGTTATGTTCCCGGATTTTGCGTTCCTTACGCGGTTGGGCTATAATGGGAACCCCTTGACAGTTCGCCTTAAGTAAAGCTCTTCCACCAATGCCCAACATTGGTTTTACCATTTGCCACCTAGCCTTTTCTTTTCCCTTGGGAGTCGCGCTCCTGAGGGTCATCATTATTTTAACCCCCCCGGGCCAGTGCTCCTCTGAGTGTTGGTCCACCTGTCAGCTGCCGGTGGCCACCAGGGGCAACTCTGGGCTGGCCTACCCATACCTAAGGCAATCTGAGTGTGCCCTGAGAAAGAGATATGTGCAGCTCCTATCGGGATTTGTCGGCACATTTGGGCGGTGTTGTTGGATTTGTTTTAACCTGTCGAAGTGTCTTGAAGAACCGAGATACCGAGTCTGATCGGAACGTCTCGGGAGGAGGTCTATTCCTTCGTTGACCGTGAGAGCTTGTGATGGGCTAAGTCGGGACACCCCTGCAGGGATTGAACTTTCGAAAGCCGTGCCCATGGTTATGTGCAGATGGGAATTTGTTAATGTCCGGTTGTAGATAACTTGAACCTTAACTTAATTAAAATGAATCAACTGCGTGTGTAACCATGCCGGTCTCTTTCCAGCGGAGTCCGGGAGGTGAACATGGTTTTGGAGTTTTGCTTGACGTAGGTTGTTCTAGGATCACTTCTTGATCATAGTTTCTCGACTGTGCTTTGCCTTCTCTTCTCGCTCTCATTTGCGTATGTTAGCCACCATATATGCTAGCCGCTTGCTACAGCTCCACCTCATATTTTTACCTTACCCATAAGCTTAAATAGTCTTGATCGAGAGGGTGCGTGATTGCTGAGTCCCTGTGGTTCACAGATACTTCCAAAACCAGCTTGCAGGTGCCGATGAGTCCGTGTAGATGACGCAACCAAACTTAGGAGGAGCTCGATGGAGATCTTGTCCTTTGTGTTGTTCCGTTCTAGTAGATCAGTAGTGGAGCCCAGTTGGGGTCGATCGGGGACCTTTGTCGCATTTGGGGTTCTTCTTTTATTTTGGTTCCATAGTCGGACCTTGAGTGTATTTGGATGATGTAATGCTTTATTCATGTAATTGTGTGAAGTGGCGATTGTAAGCCAACTATGTATCTTTCCCTTATGTATTACATGGGTTGTGTGAAGATTACCTCACTTGCGACATTGCTTTCAATTGTGGTTATGCCTCCAAGTCGTGCTTCGGCACGTGGGAGATATAGCCGCATCGAGGGCGTTACATTATTACTCATGCATTCTGTACAATCAAGGTCGCATTTTCCCTCATATGCGTCTTGACACTGAAGCCATAACTAGTCTGCCTTGCTTGGAAGAAGCTCTGGATTGCTTCAAAGAGTCTGGATTGTTGCCGTTCGTCACCGACAGAGAGCACTGGAACGAAGAATTGCTGCTCCAATTCTATGCCACTCTTCGCATTCGTGGCTACAACAGAGATCCGAAGACTTGGGTCCATGAGTAGATGACCGACTGTATTCATCATGAAGCCAAAGCCTTTGATATCATTGAGCTCACTAGTCTGCCCACTCCTGGAGATCTTTATGGACCTGGTTGTCAGCTTCACAGTGCAGCTATGGAGAGCATCTTTCAGAAGCCTGAACCAAACATGAGTCAGATGCTTAGCATGATGAAGCCTTTGCCTCCAGATATTGTATATCCTAAGGAGTTCCTTGTTGAAGACCTTGAGTATCTGCCACACACTATCTATCACATTATAAGGCGAACTCTTTGGCCCATCAAAGGACATTCTCCACATGCAAAGCTGGAAGGTGCAATGAAGACTTTGGTCTTTTATATTCTTCATGGCAAATGCTTCAATGCACAAGACTTCTTCATCCGCCAACTTGCTGCATCAGGATCTGATCTTTTTGGCTTGAAGTTTTACGCTCCATGGATAATGCGGCTGATCAAACTACACTCAACTGTCTCATATCAGCCCTGTGCTCGCAATCATCGGATCTTTCTGCCTGACGTTGATATGTCCGTTGAAGCCATCTATCCAGAGCCTGCCAAGGAGCCTCTTAGTCTTCAGAATGCTGAGCATCAAAGCTTCTCTCAAAACATTAAAGGAGTTGAAGCAGTAACTCATGTTTATCCTCTGGCTGGTACTACACGTGCACCTCATCGTGCCCTCACTAAAGCCACTGAAAGCACCATTGCCCAATGGCCCAAGAAGCGATCTCGTGTTCTCAATGACCGAGAGCTTCTGGTTGCCCTTCATCAGAAACAGGATAGGCATCATGACTGGCTGAACCGCCAAATGCAAAGCCTCTTGGTGGACGTAAACAGGATTCGCAATCTTGCCACCAAGAATGCCTTTGTTGCCCATGAAACCTGTCGGCGTACATGGAAAGGACTGACGCTTATGTGCTCTGAGGATGATCTTCAAGAGGATGGCTTCTCTGAATGCTTCAAGTTTGACTCCACACCTCCAAGAAGGACTGTGCTGCGACGAACTCCGTCTCTTGAAGACTCTGAGTTCTCTTGCTCCGCGGCAACTGTGAATGCCAGAGTGATCGATGACGAAAACGATGCCACTTCACCGCCCCTACTTCTGCATGCATCGACACTGCCCCGAGTTCGTTTGCACCGCCTAACAACACCGACGACCTTGCTACTTCACCTACTCCTCATGGGAACGAGTAGACGCTCTATGTCTTCAAACCTTTTTGGTCCTTACTGACAAAAGGGGGAGAAGCATATGAGTTTGATAGTCTTCAAGCGGGTCCATACGGGCGGTTGCTTTATATTTTGCCTAGTGTTTACAACTCTCGTTTTGATACATTTGGTTCTTTGAGTTGTAACACTTAAAACTCGATGGTCGTCCGCTACTTATTTCCTATTCTGCGATGCGATGATAAATTCCGCATGTGCGACGATAAATTCCGCACTTAGATCAATTTGCAGACGTCCATTTTTCATTATGCATGTCAATATCTTCACATATTTTTTTTTGCATGATGAATTGTCATCATAAGTTGAAGAGGATCTCCACAAGTACAACCTGCCATGTGCATTTGCATACCAAAAGCAAATTACTTATATGCACATCTTCAGGGGGAGCCTTTGCCACTTATGAAGACAATAACCTATCCTTTACAATTTCACATATTTTATTCCCCGTTGAAAACTTCAACTAGTTTATCATCAATCACCAAAAAGGGGGAGATTGTAAGTGCATCTAGTGCCACCCCTAGTTGGTTTTGGAGTATTGACGACAAACCTAGTTGAGGGACTAATGTGTTTGTGAGAATTGCAGGATAACACAGGTAGAAGTCCCTCTTTGATTCGGTTTTCCTACCAGAGATGACCCCTAAAAATGTATGAAGACATTGAAGTCAAAGGTGGTCTGTGAAGACATTCACATTGAAGACTATGACAAGAGAAGACATCGCGTGAAGACTATGGAGCGCGAAGACTTAGCAATTTCGTCGTTCTGTGTTTTTCTTTGTTGAGTCATAGGAACCGCCGTACTATTAAGTGGGGTCCAAGAGAACCAGTCAGAATGACTAAAGTGATGCTTAACCAAAATCCTATGTCTTCGAGTGAAGACTATGAGAGCAAATTTTGTCTAGAGTTGGATAAGTCAGCTTTGCTTGTAGCCCAAGTAAAGTTGTCATGTGTGTTTGAAATCTGACCGTTGGAACACGTGTCAGTTCCCTAGTGACCCAGGGTCATTTCGGACAAATCAGGTCGGGTTGCCTAGTGGCTATAAATAGTCCACCCCCTACAACCATAAACGGTTGGCTGCTCAGAGTTAAAGCACGGCTTTTGTCGTTTGAGAGCAACCCACTTCGAAGCCTTTGAGAGAGAATTCCTTGCGAAGATAAAACCCTAACCACCCAGAGCCAAAGAGTGTTAGGCATCACTTAAGTTTTCCCGTCTGTGTGATCTGAAGACTTATTACACTTGAGGACTGTGAATCCTCCACCCGGTTAGGCGTCGCGTTCTGAGCATCCAAGAGTCATTGTGGATCGCCGGTGAACGAAGTCTGTGAAGGTTTGGAAGTCTACCTTGAAGACTTACCAGAGTGATTGGGCGAGGTCTGTGTGACCTTAGCTCAAGGGGAATACGGTGAGGACTAAGTGTCCTGAGTTGCGTGTTCAGGACTAAGTGTCCGGGACTGAGTGTCCTCAGGTTTAAATACCTATCCGCCCTAACCAGACGTACAACTGTAACCGCAGTTGGAACTGGTCTACCAAACCTTTGTCTTCATCACGCACACTGGTTCTATCCTTCCCATCTCTTTATTTACAGTTGGCTCTTGTGAAGTCAGTGCCTATTTGCATTATCCATTTGTCTTCACTGTGTACCTGATCTGTACTGCCTAGCTGCTATTAGTCATTATGGTTTCACTTCATTGAATACTTGACTATGGTCTGCCTAGTGTAGTCTACCTTCCGCTGTATGGTAATAGGTTCATTTCTATCATTTGTCTTCGAAACTTCCATGTATTGAAGACTTTCATAAAAAATCGCCTATTCACCCCCCTAGTCGATATAACGCACTTTCATACTACTAATCCAAACTTGATCTAGTTTGGACTAGTAGTACTTTCGATGTGCACCACATGTTGCCTCCACTTGAATCTAATCCGCCAGCACAAGCTATTTAATCATCACCATAGTCATTACCACCAACAGTATTTATTTAATCACCACTAACACTAGCTAATAATAATCATCATAGTCATTACCACCAACACTAGCTATTTTATCATCATAGTAATAGTGTAGCACATCATCATCCTCAAACTCATTTCTAGCTAGCTAATCACTCCTGCTGCTCTGTCTTAGGTAAAATAACATAAAACATGTGTAGCTCTCCTCCTTGATCAAGTTGGAGCCTGCAGATGAACCTAGCTCCTAATCGTGGGTAGCGCATATGTTTGCTGCCCCCTAGTACTTCTCTGCGCTTCTCCATCACACATTTGGTCCAGTCTTGCACTATTAAGCATCCGTCGCTTATACTACTAATCCAAACTTGATCTAGTTTGGACTAGTAGTACTTTCGATGTGCACCACGTGTTGCCTCCACTTGAATCTAATCCACCAGCACAAGCTATTTAATCATCATCATAGTCATTACCACCAACAGTATTTATTTAATCACCACTAACACTAGCTAATAATAATCATCATAGTCATTACCACCAACACTAGCTATTTTATCATCATAGTAATAATGTAGCACATCATCATCCTCAAACTCATTTCTAGCTAGCTAATCACTCCTGCTGCTCTCTCTTAGGTAAAATAACATAAAACATGTGTAGCTCTCCTCCTTGATCAAGTTGGAGCCTGCAAATGAACCTGTCTCCTAATCATGGGTAGCGCATCTGTTTGCTGCCCCCTAGTACTTCTCTGCGCTTCTCCATCACACATTTGGTCCAGTCTTGCACTATTAAGCATCCGTCGCTAATCTTAAATGCACTAAAGTAATCTGTAGGATATCTTGGCCGTAAGTTAATAATACTCATGGTACCTTTAGTCTCGATCCCATAAGCCACAACATTCATCGGGAGTCCCTATTGAAGAACATCGTATGGTAACATACTTAGCAATGAAGTTTAGCTTCAAAAATAATGTATGGAAAAGATGCACTGAGGACAAATAGTAAAAATCTTACCATCCTTCCTAAATAGATGTGACCGTAGTTCATTACGAACACTATTGGTCGCACGTTTTCAATACTAACATTTCTAAATGCAGGAAGAAAATTTGTCTTGACAGTATCAAGATCCTCAAGCCATGAAACATAATGACTTAGCTCCTCGCAGTTTAGTTCAGCCTCGGGACAGTAGTAGGTCCTGTCTACCAAGCGCTGGACATGTTTTCTTGCACCGAAATAAGCTGACAATACAAATTAGTTGTCAACTATTTTTGAATAAACAGTATCAAAGACATAAATATGGTTGAGAAACTTACATAATGGTATAACTGGAGGCGTCTGCACATCGACCCAGATGTCGGTATTACCTTCAATATCATCTTCCGGACGAATATCAAAGGTGATAACCATATCGGGCTCAAATGCATAAGTCTTGCATAGTGCTCGCCATGTTTTGCATCCAAAATAGGTGTAGTCGTCTGAATTGTATAATTTTGCATGGAAAATATAACCATGCTCGGTCTTCAAGTAAACTTTCTTTTCCTCCATAGTATGACTGAAACCTATCTTATCCAATACAAAAACTCTTGCATGGCAGGAGATACGCTAGTAGAATAGTAAAAAAAGACTTGTCATGCTTAATGTCATGCTTAAACTATAAGTTGAAGCAAATGAAGCAAATGTCATGCTTAATTACGAAAAAAGACTTGTCATTGTGACTTACTGTATCCACTTCGAAGTTCTCGTCCAGCTTGATGTTGAAGCGCCTATCATCATCTAGGAAGATTCCGTCCCACAGGCCGCGCTCGTCTTCGTAGTATTTGCAAATACCGAAATCCTTTTCGTCGTCAGACATTTCCTATGTTCATAGTTAAAACATTAACTAAAAATCGATCGAAGACAACTACCAGGATACTCAACACACAAATCCGGGGCACTCGATATTTCCTACATATTCTGGCACAAGTCATGCCAAAATTCACGGAAAATCCGACATGACCTTTGCTAAAATAGGACATATCGAGCGCCTGAAATTTGCCAGAACGGAAATGAATCAATACTCTGGCAAAACATAGGCCACTCTGAGGTGTAACCTGCAAACATACCGGCCACTTGGGCAAGCACATATCCTATTTGAGCAACACAAGATATACATTTCAAAATATCTTATAGGACTCAAATTAGCATGCATTCAATAAGCAAAAGTAAATCATCTCATGCATCCATACATCGTCGAATATTATCACTAATGCATCCCGAATAGTGTCATACATATAACATCACTAATACAATGAAAACCCTAGCACATGACGGGTATCAGCGCGGGCGGTGGACACCCACAGAGAAGGAACCATCATGGGATCATAGCTCCAGTGAGATCCCTGGAGAACCTGCCAAGTATTGGAGAACCTGTGCTCCAACGCAAACAAGTAGCGACGGACATGTGCGTCCTCCTCACTGACACGGTGACGCACCACCTCCGCGGTCCTCGAGCCTCTGGACTGTCACTGGCCCACGCGACCGCCACCAAAGAAGGTTCGGGTCAACGACAGGCTAGCTCCTCACCAACATGCGCCCCCCAGTAGGTAGCGCCTCCCAGTACCACCCTGGCGAAGCCCAGTCCAAGACATGGCCCGTATGGTCAAGCAGGTGTCGTCCCCCGCCGACTCGATAACGAGGATGCGGGATAGGCATCATCCACGTCGATGCGAGAAAAATTGCTTTAACCAAAAAAATAGCAACAAGTTCTTACTAACTAGTTCTATTAATTCAACTAGTTCTTATTAAAAATAAACTTACTATAAATAAAAATAAACTAGTACCTAATTAGTACCTAGTTCTTACTAACTAATTAGTACCTAGGAACTACTGCCCTAATTACCATCTAATTTGATGAAGCTAGGGGTGGAAAGTGGTAGCGGATATTCCAATTATCCAACTATAAATTGAAATAAGTGGTCAAATTTTACTCGTTTTATGATTCATCTTAGAAATTTGATTCGTTTCCACCCTTACATGAACCCTAACTCATTTGAGCCGCATCCGCATCCGATTCGTTTCCACCCTTACATGAACCCTAACTAATTTGATGCAACTAAAATATAAAGAAACCCTAGGCAGAGGTAGGGGAGAGGGAGGAGCAGGTGTGCTCACCTCGGGTGCCTGCGACGAGGGAGGGGCAGGCGGCGTCGAGGTCGTGGTCGGGGCACGGGCGCGCGATGGATGGCGGCGTCGAGGTCAGGGTCGGGTGCGGCGTCCGAGGCGGCGTTGAGGTCGAGGGCGGGGGCGGCGTTGAATCTGTGGTCGGGACAGTGTAGAGGGTGTGCAGAGAGCGCGCGGTGGCCGACGGGTGACAGCGGCGGCGAGAGTGGAGAGCGGGATTTGGGGAAAGTGGTCGTGGGGAAGGACGAACCCCGTGGTTAAGTCATAAGTAGCAGTAGCGCGTTCGAGAAAGCGCGCTACTGCTACGTTAGCTGCAGCGCGTTCTAGGATACACGCTACTACTACTCCTGTCTCTTTTCCCCTTTTTCATTTAGTTTTCTTCACATTTTATTTTTTTCCCTTCACCTTATTCTATTTCTTTCATTTTCAATTACCTTTCTATGTGCTTTCCATTTAATTTTATATCCTTTAGCAGTAGAGAGTTTAGATTAAAACGCGCTGCTACAAAGAAAGTAGCGGTAGCGCGGTTCGATATAGGTCGCTACTACTATGTGTAGCCTATCGGCTAAGCCATGGGAATTTTAGTAGTAACGTGTTTAGAACAAGACGCGCTACTGCTAAAACTTTATCTACAGCGCGGTTTGCACAGGCGCGCTACTGCTACTTAGCACCAGCGTGCTTCTTTGACCCCCGCTACTGCTAAAGTTATGTGTATAAGGTTTTCCCTAGTAGTGTTAGCCCATACAAGCTCTCACGGTCAATGAAGGATATTCCTTCTCCTAGGAAGACCCGATCAGACTCAGAATCCCGGTTACAAGACATTTCGACAATGGTAAAACAAGACCAGCAAAGCCGCACGATGCGCCGACATACCGATAGGAGCTGCACATATCTCGTTCTCAGGGCAACACCGGATGAGCAATCCGTACAACTAAAACCAGCCCTCAAGTTTCCCCGTGGTGGCGCTGCAAGGGGCTCTAGTTCGGACCAACACTTAGACAAGCACTGGCCCGGGGGGGTTAAAATAGAGATGACCCTTGAGTCTGCAGAACCCAAGGGAAGGTGATAGGTTGTTAGTGCAAAATTAAAACCAAGGTTGGGCCTTGTTGGAGAAGTTTTATTCAAAGTGAAATGTCAAGGGGTTCCCATTATAACCCAACCGCATAAGGAACGCAAAATCAAGGAACATAACACCGGTATGATGGAAACTAGGGCGGCAAGAGTGGAACAAAACACCAGGCATAAGGCCGAGCCTTTCACCCTTTACCAAGTATATAGATGCATTAAGTAAATAAGATATATTGTGATATCCCAACAATCCCCATGTTCCAACATGGAACAAACTCCATCTTCACCTGCAACTATCAATGCTATAAGAGGGGCTGAGCAAAGCAGTAACATAGCCAAACAACGGTTTGCTAGGATAAGGTGGGTTAGAGGCTTAACATGGCAATACGGGAGGCATGATATAGAAACTGGTAGGTATCGCAGCATAGCAAAAGAGCAAGCAACAAGCAAGCAAAGATAGAAGTGATTTCGAGGGTATGGTCATCTTGCCTGCAAAGTTCTCCGAGCAAAAGTAGAGCAAGATTGAGTCATGCTAGGGTACTCCATAATTGCAAACAAGGACATGGATGGATAGAGCATAACCATATCTCAAAATCATCCTTACTGAACATACTCCAAAGAAGCATGGATCACTCTGTAGCAACATGAATACATGACATAAAAATAACAGCAGGAAAAGGACTTAGTGAAATTCTAAGTCCCTGAAATTAGCAACATCACGAGAGCTACTTTGCATGCTTGTGCTAGTCACCACATTGATCACAAAAATACATGGCATACACCCCTGTAAATATGGCATGGCATATAACAAAACACATGTAGACCTCATGCCCATATGCATCACACAATAATCATGGCAAACATGACAAATGTCCATAAACTGATAAGAATCAGGGACTAACATTTTATAGCACTCTTGCAACAGTCATTAGGGCATCAAGATGGACTCAAACAAGCATGGTGCAATGGAAAAAAATGAAGAGGACATCATGATGAACATTTCGATATCTCATATGCACAAAACGGACCACCGAGCACAAAGTTATGGCATGATGTACATATGCATATAATGACAGAAACCAGGGACTTCGCCATATTTCACCTCGCGCGAAGTTGGACGGGGAGATCCCGGTACTGAGCGGAGCACGACGGCGGGAGCGTTTGGTTGGAGGAGGTGGTGGATCTGGTCCACCTGACCAGATCCGGGCGGCGGGGAATCTCCGGTGAGGGGTGGCCGGTGCGGCTGGCCGGAGCTGCCGGGGACGGCGCGGGATGGGCAGAGGAGGCCAGCGACGGGCGGCGCACGGCGGCGATGTTCGACGCGGGCGCGCGGGCGGCTGCGCGCAGCCACGGGCGGAGGGCGCGGCGGCGATTGAGGCGGCGGTGCCGCGATGGTGGCGGAGCTCCGACGAGGCGCGCTCGCCGGCGGGCGGCTCGGGGTGCCGGCGGAGAGAGGCGGTGGCGCGAGGTGCCGGCGAGGCGCGCGGAGAGATGGGCCCGGCGCGGCCCGGTTCGGCCCCGGGGCGGGCCGGATCTGGGCCCCGGGTGGCCGGCGTGGTGGGAGGAGAGAGAGGACGACGTGGCGGCGGCGGATTCGTCGGGGACGGCGGCGCGGACATGTCCGGCGCGGGGGCGGACGTGTCCGTCGGCGCGAGGAGGTGGGATCTAGGGTTCATCCGCGAAAATTTCGGAGGAGAGCACATATTTATAGGTAGAGGGAGCTAGGAGAGTCCAAATGAGGTGCGGTTTTCGGCCACGCGATCGTAAACGAACGACCGAGAGGTTGGAGGGGGTTTGGATAGGTTTTGGGCCACTTTGGAGGGGTGTTGGGCAGCAACACACATGAGGCCTTTACGGTTCCCCGGTTAACCGTTCGAGTATCAAACGAAGTCCAAATGGCACGAAACTTGACAGGCGGTCTACCGGTAGTAAACCAAGGACGCTTGGAAAATCTGGTGCAATCCGAGAACATTTAACACCCGCACATGAAAAGAGGCAAAAGGGGGCACCAGAGGACATAGGAGTGCCGGAATGCAAAATGGACAGCGGGGAAAATCCTCGGATGCATGAGACGAACACATATGCAAATGCGATGCACATGATGACTTGATATGAATTGCACGACACGCAAACAAATGACAAGGCAACAACAACGAATAATTGGAAGACACCTCGCGCAACGGTCTCGGGGCGTTACAACACTCCACCACTATGAGAGGATCTCGTCCCGAGATATCGGATGGCACCGGAGAGAACGTGTGCAACCCGCTGTAGCATCAATGATCTGATCAATACGGGGGAGAGCAAAACGATCAGCCAGACAAGCTTTGTTTAGATCGGTGTAATCCACACAGATACGCCAGGTTCCATTCTTTTTTAGTACAAGCACTGGGTTAGCTAACCATTCGGGGTGAAAGACCTCCACAATGAACCCGGCTGCCAAGAGCCGGGCCACCTCTTCTCCAATGGCCTTGCGCCTTTCTTCATTGAACCGCCGAAGGAACTGCCTGACAGGCTTGAACTTTGGATCAATATTAAGAGTGTCCTCAGCGAGTTCCCTCGGGACACCCGGCATGTCTGAAGGTTTCCATGCAAAGATGTCCCGGTTCTCACGGATGAACTCGATGATCGCGCTTTCCTATTTCAGATCCAAGTTTGCGCTGATGATGAACTGTTTGGATGAGTCGCCAGGCACAAAGTCAACCATCTTAGTGTCATCAGCTGATTTGAATTTCAACTCCGGCTCATGCTCTGTTGTTGTTTTCTTTAATGACATCATGTCTGCCGGGTCAACATGATCCTTGTAAAATTTCAACTCCTCTGTTGCACAAACAGATTCAACATAGGCAGCATCACCTTCTTCACACTCCAAGGCTATCTTCCGTCTCCCATGTACTATAATGGTGCCCTTATGACCCGGCATCTTGACCTGTAAATACACGTAACACGACCGAGCCATGAACTTGGCATAAGCCGTCCGCCCAAACAGAGCATGATATGGGCTCTTGATCTTAACCACCTCAAAGGTTAATTTTTCCGCTCTGGAGTCATACTCATCCCCAAAGGCTACTTCCAGCTCAATCTTACCAACTGAGTATGCCGACTTACTAGGTACCACACCGTGAAAAATAGTGTTGGGTTGTTTAAGATTTTTATCAGTCAATCCCATTCGGTGGAACGTCTCATAATAGAGGATGCTGATGTTGCTGCCTCCATCCATGAGTACCTTAGTAAACTTGTATCCACCAACCTAAGGTGCCACTACCAAAGCCAAGTGACCCGGATTATTAACCTGGGGTGGGTGGTCCTCTCTGCTCCATACAATAGGCTGCTCTGACCAACGTAGATACCGTGGAATCGCCGGCTCAACGGCATTGACGGCCCTCTTGTGAAGTTTCTGGTCCCTCTTACACAAACTGGTTGTAAATACATGGTATTGCCCACTACTCAACTACTTCATGTTGCTCTGATAACCGGATTGTTGCTGCTGATTACCTTGGCCGAGTTGCTAATTATATTCTCCTTGGTGACCAGGATAACCTTGACCGTGAAAACCTCCTCCGCCTGAACCGGCGTCCGGGCCGTGAAAACCGCCTCCTCCTGAACCGCCACCTGGGTCGTGAGCTCCATCAAACGTGTTTGAATTTTTAAACGCCTTCATGATCGTACAATCCTTCCACAGGTGGGTGGCTAGCTTCTCCCGGGTGCCGTGCTTTGGACAAGGTCATTTAACAATTGCTCAAGGGTGGGACCTAACCCGCCCGACCGAGGGGGCTGTCTGCCCTTGCGCCGTTGATTTCCACCCTGTGCATTAGTGTTAGCAACAAACTCATCAGCCTTACATTTATTACCTCCCTGATTTGCCGGGTTATGCTGGTGACCCTTGCCGTTGCCGTTCTTCTTTCCCTTTGTTTCCTTTTCTTCGTCAGACACCGGGTCCTTGGTAGTATCAGAATACGCATACTTGACGAGAGCCGCCATCAACGTTCCCATGTCATTACAGTCACGTTTGAGCTGCCCCAGCTTCTGCTTCAGAGGTTCAAAACGGCAATTTTTCTCCAACATTAAAACTGCTGAGCCGGCATCCATCTTATCAGATGAATGTATTATATCCTTGACCCGACGCACCCAATGGGTTGTGGATTCAACATCCTCTTGCTTGCAATTGGTCAGATCCACAATCGACATTGGTTGTTTACACATGTCCTTAAAGTTCTGGATGAACCGGGCTTTCAACTCCGCCCATGAGCCGATAGAATTGGGTGGCAATCCCTTCAACCAAGTACGAGTTGTTCCATCTAACATCATGGTGAAGTACTTGGCCATTGCAGCATCGCTGACCTCCAATAATTCGATAGCCATCTCGTAACTCTCAATCCAAGCCCCCGGCTGTAGGTCAGCCGTGTAGTTAGGCACTTTACGAGGCCCCTTGAAGTCCTTTGGCAAACGCTCATTGTGTATAGCCGACACTAAGCAAGGCACGCCGCCGGTTCTTGTGGCCACTCCTGCCTCAACCGAGGTTGCTTGATAAGCCGGAAAGGTTTGATGAGCCGCCTGATCTGCTGCCATTTGAGCTGCTTGTTCCGCCTCTTGACGAATGCTCTCCTGATCTGCCAAGTTAAGGGCTCCAGCCCGCATCGGCTCATGCCTGTATGGCCGGTTGTGGTGTTGAGCATTGCTTGACATATCTGCGGACTCCATGTGCCTACTGTAACTCGGGCTCCGGCTTGGGCGAGGAGTTGAATGAATCTTGTCTCGACTGTAGGAGTACGCATCCTGCTGTGCCAAAGCCGTTTGAAGAAGTTCTCTTACCCTCCATGTTTCAATTGCCGCTGGTGAGTCGCTTTCCATTGGGAGAGCCGCCAAACGAGCCGACGCTGCGGTGGGGTTTTCCAAAGGGTTGGAGAAGTGACCCGGCGGTGTTGGCACATAATGAGGTGGAGCGGTAATTATACGAGGTGGCTCTGTGGCACGTGGCTGAACCGGTGCGCCGGTGTTGTGATCCGATTTGCCCCTGGTGGGTTGCTCCCCCCGACCCCGGGTGTATGGAACAGGTTCCTCGGATCAAGCGTCATAGGCAGACGTGATTGAGTTTTCTGATGCCTCCTCCTCATGACCTCGTTTGATGCGTTAAGGTCCACCGAGAGCCAGAAAGTCTCCTCTTGAAGTTGTTGAGCACGAGCATCCAAAGCCGCTCGCTCTGCCACCATCCGGGTTTCCTCTGAGGCTAGATCTTCCTTAGCTCGCACCATCTCTTCACGTACGCGTGCCTCCTCTGCGTCGTGCTGGGCTTTATCCGCCGGCTCTACCACGACGGTTAACAGAGTTGTCAGTTTATCCATGTGGTCCATTAGAATCTGAGCCGGGGGGCACGCGGGGTTTCCTGACCCGGCTGCAGCCGACCCGGTAGCTATTGTGCCACTTCGGTAGAGATCTGCCCGGGCTGTGTCCCTGCCATGAAGACTCCGGCCCAATTCGGCGGCTCAAGGGGGTCCGGAATATTTCTGCCATCGGAACAACCCCCGAGCATGCCGCCTTGCAGCTGGTACAAAGAGTCCGTCTCGCCTATTGATGATGCAGTGTCAGAGCAGACGACCGTCTCCCCGCCCTCCACCGATCCTTTGGAGTATTCACCGCCGTGGATGCAGCCTATGAAGGCATGCTTCACGACAGATTGAACATGGATGGTCCTGGCGCGCTGAGCCGTTTTGATGAGGTTGGTGTGGACGTCCGGCTCGGGGCCCGACTCGCCGATTCGGCCGATGAAGACGTGAATTCCACCGAAGGGGACCCGGTACCCGTACTCGCTTGAGCTGGCCTCGGGGCCCCAGCCTTCACCATTGATGTGGAGCTTGCCGCGACGACTCTTGGTCATCCGTCCCACAGCGTATCCCTTGAGCCCTTCGAAGTTTCCCTTCAAGAACTCAAATCCACCGTGCGCTGGCCCCACGGTGGGCGCCAACTATCGTGGAATTGACACGGCAGATGTCCTAGAGCAAGGACTTAGTCGTAGGGCCATCGCACTAGGAAGCTTAAAGGGGTTAATTGGGACAAATGACACGAGAGAGTTTTTATACTAGTTCGGCCCCTTACGATGAAGATAAAATCCTACGTCTAGTTGGGATTGGTATTGCCGGGGTTTCAATCTCCAAGAGGCTCAACTCACCGGCTTGGGTATCAATTTGTTGTCTCCTGCCCTAAGCCTCCACCGGGCCGTCCACTTATATACATGGGTTGAAGCCTGGTGGCCTACAGAGTCCCGGCCGGCTCATAATTGTGTCCGGCTCAGTGACTTTATTTACATGCCTTTCTTTACAAGTCTTTCCTTACATATGGCGGTTCATAATATCAGGCCTTAAACCGCCTTCAGGCCCTTGGGCCTTCTATAATACTTAATAAACTACAATCTTGGATGTTTAATGGGCTTCTTGCGTAACCCGCCATTGGCGCTGACCCGGCCCCTCCTGGGCGGGTCTCAGCTGATAGTAATATCCCCAACAGAAATCATTTACCTCAACCTTCGAAAAGCATCCGTTATACAAGTTATGGCAATACTCCCGAACTCCCGCCCCAGTACTGGGTGGCATCGAGGTTATCTCACCAACAACTCCATAAAAGAGATTTTTGATGTCGGCGAAACTCAGGTATTCCAAAACTGCAACGATAAAATTGTGACGACAACACCTCGGAGATCAACTCCCCGGGACACTGTCACAACCCCTAAATGTCATGAGGCACCAAGAACAATGTTCTCGTCACATAACCATCAGAATGATTCGAAGATACCCTCGTGATCCTAAATTTTTTTTAGTGAAATTTGAGAAGAGAAGAGTCAAAATTCTACGTCGAGAGGCCTCACCAGAGCGACGAAGGGACCGAGGAGTAAAAAGAATCCTACTCTCCGATATATATAATCCTAAGACTCAAAACATTTTCTTCTAGACTCAACAACGCCAGCGATTCGATCAAGCAGGGGGCTCCTAAGTCAGGTAAGGCTCTGATTACCAACTTTTAACACCCACGATGCGGCAATATCTCCCACGTGTCGGAGCACGACTTAGAGGCATAACCGCATTGTAGGCATGTTGCAAGAGGGGTAATGTCGGAGTAAGTGACCACGGGTAGCCTAGCCGGCTCCCCCTGGCCTTTCTGAAAAAATTACGAGCCGATCCGGCTCTCAAGGATCCAAGACATGGGGCCGCCTTCCCCTGGCCGGCTATCTCCCAGGCCGTCTATTGGAAGGCGGCCCGACTTCAGCCCTCATAAAGAAAGCCGCGGGAGGGCCGGCTCCTAAGAGCCGGCTGTGAGAAGGCCGACTCCAAGGAGCCGGCTCCCATGAAGCGATCAAGACCGTACCCTCGAAGTCTGCATCCACCTAACGGCGATGTGACGGGGCGTGGCTACAGTGAAACCTGCCACCCCCGAATCCCGGAGCGCGCCTGGCACAGTGCGTTGTATGGGTGGCCATGACCCGTCCAGCGCAGCACTGTTGCCACGTTGACCCTGATGTCATCCACGACGGGCTACCAGTACGGCCCACGGGCGGTGGGCCCCTTCGGGCTAAGAGACAACCGAAGGCGGCCTGGCCTCCCCCAGTCGGCCAAAGACGGAGCCGGCTCTCTCCAGCCGGCTTGCCACCCCCTCGAAGGAGACGCCCCATGAAGGAGACAAGACGCGGTGAGGCTACAGTGGTCACCCGCCGGACGGCAGCACTGTAGCCACGCTTACCTCGACGAAGCTCTCGTCACCAAGATTGAGCAACAGTAACCATCCACCGACAAGGCCCTGGATAGTGGGGCCTGCCTGTCGACCAAGGGGCCGGCAGCCGGTGGGACCCACTAGCCGGCGGGCCCCAGCAGCCGGCGCAGAAGCCGGAGAGCGTAGACACAGACGGCTGGGCCCCGCACCCAGCCAGATTACCGTCGTACCCCCGGGGTGTAGGCCTATATAAACCCCCCGGGACACCCATGCAAAGGGTTGATCCCTGCTAGTTTTAGACACCACGTAGGGAGGAGAAGAGAGCAAGCAGAGCCCTTCTTCCTCCTTTCGCCAAACAGCTCAAGGAGCACTGTATAGCTACTTGTTCATCGAGTGATCATGCGGAGACCCCGCAGAGCAGCAGTAGGGGTGTTATCTCCACGGAGAGCCCCGAAGCTGGGTAAGATTCGTCGGCGTGCATGTCTTCGCCTCATCCCGTTTCGAGGCACCGGCAATGTTTTACTGGCTCCCACAATGATAAGCCACCCGTTGGCATATGTCGCACCTACCACCTGACATTTGGCGCCCACCGTGGGGCTAGGTGCACCATCGTCCGGAGACCTGTTCTGGACGGGAACCTTCTTCCTCCCCCGCGAGCGTAGCCAGCCCGGCACGCCCGATGGCGCTTGCCACGACGCGCTGCAAGGCGTCACCAACGCCTGCGCAGCGAGAAGCCTCGTCGGTCTCCTCAACAAGACCCTCATCTCCGACGAGCTCGCCTCCGACGCGGGCACCGACCACCTCGTCAACCTCCTCGGCCGGCTCCATGTCTCCGGCGAGCCTGCTGTGGACTTGGAGTCGGTTGGCTCCACCGATTCGATGCCTGTCGACTCCGACATGGCCTCATTCGACACCTTCCCCACCAACGTCATAATCTACAACGACCCGCTTCCCCGAGCCGATGGCTGCGACGCTGTCACCACCGAGGTGATGGTCATCGGCCACGACGGCGCAGCCGACGAGAGCGCCCACGACGCCCCGCACACGGCGGTCCACGACTTGTCCATCCCCCTCCCGGCCGACACCGACGCTGAAGCACTGGAGGCTCGCCGCCTCGCCCTCCTCGTGGAGGGCCGGAAGTTGGTTTCCATGAGACGCCTCGCTGAGGCCCACTGACGCGAGGCCGACCGCGCCGCCTTTGGCACGCCGCCCCCAGGCGGGCGTAGCCGGGCCGGCGTTGTCAGACAGCACGGCGCTGTCGTTGCCGACACGTTAGGGGTCGACCGCCCAGTCTACGCCACTCCACTCAAGAACCTGCGTGCCGCCCAGGCGGCCGTAGACGAGCTAGACGGACTGGGGGCCGAAGAACTCCCCCACATGACCCGACGCATCCAGCAGCGGCACGAAGCCGACGCCCGCGCGGAAAGCCCTCCCCAGCGCCGAGATCACGGCGCGACGTCCCAGACACCAACTGCGGGTAGAGACCGCGCGCGGCGCGAGAAAGAGCCGGCTGCCAGCCGAAGCCAAACCCACATCTCCATCGAGCGAAACGCAGAAGGCCACCCTCGGGCCGTGGAGTGGCAGGGCAACCCGCCTCCGCCTAGGCCCCGTGGAGAGAGATATCCCACCCCGCCGCCTGTTGCGCACCCGACTCTCAGCGGCCGGCTAGGTCGCCGCGAAGGAGTCAGCGAGAACGACGCTCGCCATCAGATTGACCGCCTGGCGCGATCCCTGGCGCTGGAAGAAGAAGACGATGTCGGTCCGCCTTGCTTCAGCCCCCGCATCCGCGACGAGCCCTTCCCCAAAGGGTTCTCGCTCCCAAGAGACACGCCCAAGTATAACGGTTCCGTGAAGCCGGAAGATTGGTTGATCGACTACTCCACGGCGGTTAGCATAGCCAACGGCAACCGGCGCGTTGCCGTGAAGTACGTGCCCCTCATGCTGCAAGGCACGACGCAGACCTGGCTCAACAACCTCAAACCACACAGCATCAACAGCTGGCTAGATTTCATAGAAGCTTTCATCCGCAACTTCACCAGTACCTACAAGCGGGCTCCCAAGCCCAGACAGCTCTCCTTGTGCGTACAAGGCCCCGCAGAGTCAACTCGCGACTACCTCACGCGTTGGGCCGAGCTCCGCAACTCTTGCGAAGGGGTGCACGAGGTGCAAGCCATAGAATACTTCACTGCCGGGTGCCGAGAGGGCACCCTCCTCAAGCACAAGCTCCTCTGCGACGAGCCGACTACCCTTGACGAGCTTCTGGACATAGCGGGCAAGTACGCTACCGCCGACTCCTCAATGAAGACCGAGCTCTGGGTAGGCGCGTCCGGAAAAGTACTCAACCCGGCGCCCAAGACGCCGGCTGGGGATTCCGGCCGACGCCCACACTCAAACGACCACAAGCGCAAGGGCCCCGCGCCGCCTCCCGCCAGTCGGCAGGTGGCCACAGTCGAAGACGTGCCGCCCGAAGGGCGGCCCGCGCCCAAGAAACCCAAGGGCGGCAGGCCGGCTTGGCAGCCGGCCTTCTCCTACGAGCAAACTCTCGACGCCCCGTGTAAGTTCCACAGCGGCGCGAAGCCGTCCAACCACACAACCCGGAAGTGCCATTGGCTCACCCGAATCTCCAAAGGCGAAGGGCTCGCGCCGCCTCCGCCTGCCGGCCCGCCGCCTCCGGCTCCGCAGCCGCCGGCCGCTCGGCCCGCAGTCGGAGCCGTGCATGATGAGTTCCCCGACGAGCATGCCGCCTATATCGTCTTTACAAGCCAGCCCGAAGACCGGCGCAGCAAACGCCGAGAGAACCAGGAAGTCAGCATGGTTGCTGCCAACCCCGCCGAGCACATGCACTGGTCAGAAAAACCTATCAGCTGGAGCCGGGCCGACCACCCAGAGGTGATGCCATCTCCCGGCTCTTATGCGTTGGTTCTGGATGCCACCCTTGCAACGGATAGACGCGCCGCTCGCTTCTCCCGTGTGTTGATAGACGGCGGGAGCAGCATCAACATCTTGTACCGCGACACCCTGGAGAAGCTGAACGTCAAGACAAAGAAACTCATACCTACTCGGACAGTGTTCCATGGCATCGTACCCGGCCTGTCCTGCGCCCCCATTGGCAAGATCAAGATTGATGTACTTTTTGGGGACAAGGAGCATTTCTGCCAGGAAGCGATCTGGTTTGAAGTGGTGGACCTGGAGAGCCCTTACCATGCATTGCTTGGCCGACCTGTCTTGGCGAAATTCATGGCAGTTCCCCACTATGCATACCTCAAGATGAAGATACCAAGCACCAAAGGCGTCATCACCGTAGCCGGCGATTACAAGAAGTCCTCCGAGTGCGCAGCAGCCAGTGGCCGACTGGCCGAGTCCCTTGTGATTGCCGAAGAGAAGAAGATGTTGGACCGGGTCGTGGCCATGGCCGGCAAGCAGTCGGCCCTGTCCCCCGATCCCAAGGAGCATGATGCCCAAGGATCTTTCTAGTCAGCCAAGGAGACGAAGAAGATACCTCTTGACCCCGAGCACCCAGAGAGGTTTGCCGTCATCGGGTCAAACCTAAACAGCAAATAGGAAGGCGAGCTCGCCGACTTCCTCCGTGAGAATCAGGACATCTTTGCATGGTCCCCCAAGGACATGTCGGGTGTTCCAAAGGAATTCGCCGAGCACAAATTACATGTCCGAGAAGACGCCAAACCAGTCAAACAACCCCTCCGCTGACTGTCGGAGGAGAAACGCAGGATTGTGGGAGAGGAGATAGCCCGGCTTCTGGCAGCCGGCTTCATTATGGAAGTTTTCTTTCCAGAGTGGCTCGCCAACCCGGTCCTCGTGCTAAAGAAGAACAACAAGTGGCGCATGTGTATAGACTACACGAGCCTCAACAAGGCCTTCCCCAAAGATCCCTTTGCCCTGCCAAGGATTGACCAAGTGATAGACTCCACGGCCGGATGCGAGCTGTTGAGTTTCTTGGATGCTTACTCAGGGTATCACCAGATAAAGTTAGATCCGGCTGATCGCCCGAAGACCGCCTTCATCACGCCATTCGGAGCCTTCTGCTACCTGACTATGACATTCGGCTTGAGAAATGCCGGTGCCACTTTTCAGCGTTGCATGCAGAAGTGCCACCTCAAGCAACTCGGCAGAAATGCCCACGTCTACGTAGACGACATTGTGGTGAAGACGGAGAAGCACGACACCTTGCTGGAAGACATCAAGGAAACATTTGAGAACCTACGCCGGTTCCAATTCAAGCTTAACCCCGAGAAATGCGTGTTCGGAGTGCCAATCGACCAGCTCCTAGGCTTCCTGGTCTCCGAACGCGGCATCGAATGCAACCCAGTAAAGATCAAGGCCATTGAGAGAATGGCGATTCCCACCAAACTTTGAGACGTCCAGAAGTTTACCGGATGCTTGGCCTCCCTGAACCGCTTCATCAGCCGGCTCGGAGAGAAAGCTCTTCCTCTCTACCGCCTCATGAAGAAGACCAACCACTTCGGGTGGAATGACCAAGCTGATCAAGCTTTTCATGAGCTGAAGAAGATGCTGGCTACGCCGCCTGTCCTGGCGGCGCCGACTGAGAAAGAGCCCATGCTCCTCTACATTGCCGCAACCAGCCGGGTGGTCAGCACCGTCATCGTAGTCCAACGCCCAGAAGAAGGCCGAGCCCAGCCGGTCCAGAGGCCGGTGTACTATTTGAGCGAGGTGTTGTCTACCTCGAAGCAGAACTACCCGCACTACCAGAAGATGTGCTACGGAGTGTACTTCGCCGCCAAGAAGCTGAAGTCCTACTTCCAAGAACATCCCATCACGGTTGTATGCACCGCCCCGCTGGCCGAGATCATAGGCAGCCGGGATGCATCCGGCCGGGTGGCGAAATGGGCCATCGAGCTGGCCCCTTACGCGATCTTCTACCAGCCTCGTACCGCCATCAAATCCCAAGCATTGGCCGACTTCCTCGTCGACTGGGCCGAGACCCAGTACCTGCCGCCGGCTCCCGACTCCACTCATTGGCGCATGCACTTCGATGGGTCCAAGATGTGCACCGGCTTGGGAGTCGGCATCGTCCTCACCTCTCTCAAAGGCGACAAGCTCAGATACACACTGTAAATCCATTTTGCCGCCTCCAACAATGTAGCCGAGTACAAGGCGCTCATACACGGTCTCCGGCTTGCCAAAGAGCTCGGCATTCGCCGGATCCTATGTTATGGCGACTCGGACTTGGTGGTCCAGCAATCATCCGGCGACTGGGACGCCAAGGACGCAAATATGGCAAGCTACCGCTTCCTCGTTCAGCAAATCAGTGGGTATTTAGAAGGATGCGAGTTCGTCCATGTACCACGAGCCGACAACGAACTAGCTGATGCTCTGGCTCGAATAGGCTCCACCCGGCAAGCAATACTAACGGCGTCTCTCTACAACGCCTCCTCAAGCCGTCTATCAAGCCATCTCCAGAGTCCGATTCCATCTTCGTGTCGCCTGACCCCGACGCGGACGGTTCCGGCTCGAAGAGCCAAGCAGGTGGCCCGGTGACTTTGATAGTCGGCCAGGGGGTATCAGCAGGCGGCTCGGGGACTTCCGTAGTTACGCCCGACCCGGGGACTGCCTCACCCGGCTCAGGGATTGCGGTAGTCGGCCCAGAAACTACACCAACACAACAGGCGGCGGCCGACTCCAGCATTTCACCACCCAGCCCGCCCGCCCTGGTCGCAGTAGCCCTTTTGGCAATAGAAGAAGTCGCAGCTCCGTCATGGGCTCAATCCATCCTCAACTTCCTAATAAACCAAGATCTGCCGGTTGATGAAGTAGAGGCAAGACAAGTCCAACACCGACCCGAAGCATACACAATCGTCAACAGAGAGCTCGTCAAGCGCAGTGTCACTGGAGTCCTCCAGCGATGCATCGAGCAAGAGAAGGGCATTGCAATCCTCGGAGACATCCACCAAGGAGAATGCGGCCACCATGCGGCCTCAAGATCACTCGTCGTCAAAGCCTTCCGCCATGGTTTCTTTTGGACGACTGCTTTGGATGACGCCAAGGAGTTAGTCAAACATTGCAAAGGGTGCCAACTCTTCAGCTCCAAGCAACACATGCCGGCTTCAGCAATCAAGACCATTCCCCTCACTTGGCCCTTCACCGTTTGGGGACTGGACATGGTGGGCCCATTCAAGACGGCGCGCGGCGGCATGACACATCTGCTTGTCGCCGTGGACAAATTCACCAAATGGATTGAAGCAAACCCGATCAAGAAGCTGAATGGGCCGACTGCCGTCACATTTATCGCAGATATAACAACTCGGTACGGCGTGCCACACAGCATCATCACCAACAATGGAACAAATTTCGCCAAGGGAGCCTTGGCACGTTTCTGCGCGACGCAAGGCATCCGGTTGGATCTAGCATCCGTCGCCCACCCGCAGTCAAACGGCCAGGTCAAGCGAGCCAACGGCCTCATCCTTTCCGGCATCAAGCCCCGACTGATCGTACCACTGGAGCGTTCAGCCGGCTGTTGGCTCGATGAGCTGTCGGCTGTCCTCTGGAGTCTGCGCACTACACCAAACAAGTCAACCGGCTTCACCCCTTTCTTCCTCGTGTATGGTGCCGAGGTGGTCATCCCAACTGACATCGAGTTCGACTCGCCTCGAGTAACCATGTACACAGAAGCGGAGGCCAAGGAAGCACGAGAAGACAGCGTCGACCTGCTGGAAGAAGGCCGACTGTTAGCCCTCAGCAGGTCCGCCATCTATCAGCAGGGCCTGCGCCGCTACCACAGCCGGAAGGTCAAGCCAAGATCCTTCCAAGAGGACGATCTTGTGCTCTGGCTGATCCAGTGAGCAGCCGGCCAGCACAAGCTCTCGACCCCTTGGGAGGGCCCCTTCGTCATCAGCAGAGCCTTAGGCAATGACTCCTACTACCTGATCGACGCGCAGAAGCCGAAGGCATGAAAGAGAGACGACTCCGGCAAAGAGTCGGAACGACCATGGAACGCTAACCTCCTCCGAAGGTTTTATAGCTGAAATACAGTATGTATCACGCTAACTTTTGTACTAAGTACGAGACAATAGGGCCCCCGAGGAGAGCTCGAGGACTGCCATCTTTTGTCTATAAATGAAAAGTATCATGCTTATGGCCTTGTCATTGCATTCACTTTTTTCCGTCCGGCACCGGGTTCGACTAGTCGGCCCGGGGACTGGCCGCCTGGAGTTATATTAGAAGTCCTACCCGCAGTCAGACAAGTAGTGTGCCGGCTCCCAAGCCTTCTCTTGCTAAAAGTCGCAGTTCGAAGAACCGGCTGTCCGGCTGATAAGAGTTAAGGGCAGGAACAGGTGCCCACACGAAAAACGGCTAGGGACTAACGGACTAATATAACAAAAGCCGGTTTTTCTCCCACCGCCGACCGGCTACCAGAGTAGCCGTCCGGCCGGCTTCCATTCACTTCACCTCAATCCAAGAAAGCTCGAGTACTTGCCTCCCCAAAAGGGGAAGGCGGCAAAGGAAACATCCTAAGGATAAAAAGCATACGTGAATGGAAACCAAACATGCACAAGTTAATATTTACATAAAAGACCTTCAAAAGGCCAGCATTCAACATAGTTTCGATACACCCCCAGTGGGTGGAACTGCAGAAGCTTAATAAAATTGTTCAGAAGGCAACAGGTAGGAAAAAACAAGGATGGCAGATTAAGCCGGCGGAGCGACTGACGAGCCGGGCAGGTCGGTGGAGATGGAAGTGCTGGCTGGAGGAGCGGCCGGCTGGCGAACCTCGGCATGATCACCGCCTCCCGCAGAGGGCGCACTTGCACGCGCCTCATTGCTGGAGGCACGGTCAGGCTGAGGCTGGTTGGCTATTCCACCGGCCGGCTCGACGTCTTCGCTTTCCTCTCCTTCATCGTCTTCGCCTTCGTCACTGGAGGCGATTTCTTCTGCCGAGTCTTCACCCGCCGCCGGGTCCAGCCCGAACCACTCCTCCGGCTGGGCAACGCCGTCATCATTAATCTCGGGAGCAAAGACGCTGATGTCAGTACACTCGGCGATTGTCGATGCGCGCTGGGCGATAGCCGGCCGCACCTCCGCTAGCTCTTTGTCGGCCTCCAGCCGCCAGGTGCGCAGCTGGTCCAGGTTCAGCCCCGGATACCAAGCTCGGACGAACTCCAGCGCCCGCCCTGCTCCAAGCCGGGCCGCCGACGCCTTCCAGGCCTCGAAGCGGCCAACCGCAACCTCCAGCCAGTCGGCAGTCCGACTCGGGGTGCGGGGAATCGTCTCGCTTGGCCAGAGGGCGGCCAACACCTGCGCTCCAGCGTGCTGGAGGCGGAGGAGGATACGATGGGCCGGCTGCAGCCGCGCTTGGACCGCCAAGAGTTGCTCTTAGAGCGACCGACTCACGTCCGGCGTGACTTCAGCCCCCGCCTGCCGGCGCGCTTCGTGATGGGCCTCGATAGTTTGGGCGGCGAAGACGAAGTAGCCAGGAAAGTAGTCTGCACAGAGAATAAAAAGCAGCTCAAGTCAGAACACAAGTCAGGCGGCAAGGGGCAGGCAAGGAGCGAGAAAGGCGGCTTACCGTCGATTAAATCCTCAATACGGCCGAAGCCTTCATTCAGCGCTTGCCTGGTCTCAGCCCAGCCCGCCGCTTCAGTCTCGAACTCGGCCTTCAGGGCGGCTTCGTTTTCCTGCGCCTTCTTCAGAGCCGCCTTGTGGCTCTCCTCCTGGTTAGCAAGCTTCTTGGCCAGGCGGTCACGCTCCAGGACCAAGGCGTCGTACTCGGTTTCCTTGGCGCGAAGGGCGGCCTGCGCCTCGCTGAGCTGCCCCCTTAAGTCGGCATTGGCTTCTGCGAGCACGAAAGACAAAAGAAAAACCAGTAAGGTGAAGTCATCAGGAAAGATCCGACCCGACTGCTCAGCAGTCGGCCCAAATCTCGGGGACTACACCCAGTGGGTGCGCTGACGTGCCCCCACAAGAGATGAACGAAACCAAGTACGTACTCCGGCTGCTGATCAGGTCTTCGGCTCTCCGACCCAGCTCCTGAGCCTGGGAGTTGAAGGCAGCAGCGCGGAGGTTATGATACTCCTGGAAGATTAGACAGGAGGCGAGAATAAGGTAGTCGTCAAGGAAGATCCGACCCGACTGCTCAGCAGTCAGCCCGAATCTCGGGGACTACACCCAGTGGGTGCGCTGACGCGCCCCCACGGAAGAAATCAAGAGAACAAAACAACCAAAGATAGAAGACTCACCCGGATGACGGCCCGTGTCGCAAGGAACTCCTAGCTGTATTGCTTCAGCGAGGCGGCTTGGGCCTGAAGCCGGTTCCGAACCTCTTGGGCCGCCACATTCAGCTCGCCCGTCCCGCCGCTGGGAGTCCACTCGGACGTGCCGGTGCTTGCCGCCTCCAAGGCCTCCGCCGTCTGGCTGGCACCCGTAGCTCGGTGCGGCTTTGGCGCAGCGGTGCCTCCCCCTGCACGCCCGGCGCATTACCGGCTGCACCTCGAGGCCGGCTCCTGCTTCCGGCTCACCCTCGGCCGGCTGCTCTGGCGCCGCAGCCGACTGGTCGCCTTGGCCCGCTCCGGTTGGCGCTGCTGGTGGCGCCCCCTCCACGAAGATCACGAAGTCCTCCCTCCGCTCCATCACCGGCGGTTCTTGGTCGACCTCCTCCAGCGGAGGCACAGGAATGTTGGGGGCCACGGCGCGGAGGGGAATGGCTAGCAGTGGAGGCTAGTTGTGCGAAGCCTCCGCCTCCGTCTCCGCAGCTGCCGCTTCCGCCCGGGCCTTGGCTGCTACATCGGCCCGCTCCTTCGTCGCCTAGGCGGCCCTTCGCTCTGCCGCCTCCCGCTCCTCCCGCACCTCTCGTGCGTTCCGCTCCGTGGCCTCCCTGAGGTCGGCGCGGGGATCCACGCAGCGGGAGCCCGAAGACCCTCCAGTCGGCCCGACTACGGAGCCGCCCGGACCCCGCTCAAGGGAAAGCGGCACCCTGTCCGGCGAGCAAAGAAAGGTTTAGAAGAGTTTTCAATCGAAAAGAACAACAAAAAATATGTGGCCAAGCATTCAACGACTTACGCTGAGATCGCCTGCGGCTGCTTCACCGCCTTGCGGAAGCGGGCCGCCTTCGCACCCGCCTCATCTCGCTTGGTCGCCGCTGCGGAAGCCTTGGACTTCTTCGGCCGGCTGTCGAAGAGGATCGACACGGCTCGGCGCTTCTGGGCGCCGCCGCCAGCAGCCGGCGCGGCGGACGAGCTCGCGCCTTGATGATCAGGCGCTGGCTGGCGGCGCGGGGCGACTTCGACCTCGGCATCATCCGGCCAGTCCTCGAAGCCGTCCGTGAGCCCCGCGCCTCCGGCCTCATCGCTTTCCCCCACAATGGTGTCTTCCATGGCGGCCGCTCCCAATTCCGGGTCGTCGGCGTCGTCCATCGTGCGGTCAGGGACGAGCTGGTGCTCTATCCCTATGGCCCCGATCATCGGCGGAAGGAGAGGGTTCTGCTAGGGGCAAACCGGCTTATCAGAGGCCGGCTATCATGAGGCCGGCTACCAAAGGAAGAAAAGGAGAAAGAACTTACGACAGGCGGAGGGTTGGCGCGGGAATACGGCTCCTTGCTGTATCGCCAATCCTCGGCGAGCTTGCAGTTGGAGATATAGTTCACCATGTAGGAGACCTCCGCATGAGGCATCTCCCTGGTGCTCAGCCGGCTTGGGTCGAAGCGGCCGCTCATCTGACAAACCATGTGAGGCCGGCTTTGGAGGGGAAGAACCCGGCGCTCCACGAAGGCGGCCACCAAGTCGACTCCGGTCAGGCCCTCCGACTGGATCATCACCCAAAGCCGGGAGACGGCTGCGTTCCCGGCCTGAGACAACGACCTGGCCCGGTAGCTCCATGAAGGTCGCCTCCCAGCCGGCTGGCCAGCTTCATAAGCCGGCAGGTTGACGTAGTCGCCTTGCTGCGCGACATTCTTCACGTAAAAGTATGACTTCTGCCAGAGCTTCACCGACTGGATCAGCAGGATGGGCGGGAACGGGTTGTTCTCGCTCGCCCGCCTCATGGCAATAAAGGCTCCGCAAGGGGTGGGCACGCCCGCGACGACGGTGCCGAGCTTGCTTTGGAAGAATTCCGCCCAGAGCTCGAGCGTGGGGAGGACCCCAAGGAAGCCTTCTCACAGTATGACGAAGGCCGACAGCAGCATCACCGCGTTGGGCGTGAGGTGATGCGGCTGGAGGTTGTAGAATTCCGCCCAGAGCTCGAGCGTGGGGAGGACCCCAAGGAAGCCTTCGCACAGTATGACGAAGGCCGACAGCAGCATCACCGCGTTGGGCGTGAGGTGATGCGGCTGGAGGTTGTAGAATTTGAGGAAGGCTCGGAGGAACCCGCTCGCCGGAAGGCCGAAGCCGCGTAGGCAGTGCAAGCGGAAGATCACCTGCTCGCCCTCCTCCGGTGCCAGCGAAATCTCCTTCTCCGGCACTAGACGAACCCGAACGAAGTCCTCGCCGGGCAGGTGTCGCGTCTGGCGGACGAACGTGACGTGGTCCTCATGGACATTGGAGCCATCCCACGAGCTTGACAGCGCCATGGGGCAGCACGGCGAGAAGCAAGACGATGCGGCGGCGGAACGAAACAACGGCGGAACGGCGCAGCAAAGAGCTGCTGCAGGGAAGAGAAGGAGAAGGAGGGCGAGAAGGGGCGGAGTGAGGGAGAGCGCGAGAGCCTCTGCCACTCCCCCTCCTCCTCCTACTTATAGACCGCGCGGCAGAGCCGAGGAGGCACGGCGTGGGGGAACGTGGGGATCAACTGCGCCCACTCCCCCACGTCCCGCGATTATTGTGCCTTGATGGCAGAATAAAACCTCCGCAGGAAGGCGAGCGGTCCATGTGGGCCGCGGAAGATCCGCGCTCGGACCGAGGCCTGCGAGTGGCGGGCCCGGGCCTGCGGCGGCGTCCCGTCGCGCGCATGCGTTGGCAGGATTTCCTCGCCATGTGGCCCGCGTTCCCGCCTACGAGAAATGAAGCTTTTCCGAAGACGGCGTGCACGAGCAAAGCCGGCCCCTCAGGATAGGAAGCTGACCAAGCTTCTCGTCCCTTTATCAGCCTCGAAGCTCACTCAGCTTGGGGGACTACTGTCGGATTAAGTGACCACGGGTAGCCTAGCTGGCTCCCCCTGGCCTTTCTGAAAAAATTACGAGCCGATCCGGCTCTCAAGGATCCAAGACATGGGGTCGCCTTCCCCTGGCTAGCTATCTCCCAGGCCGGCTATTGGAAGGCGGCCCGACTTCAGCCCTCATAAAGAAAGCCGCGGGAGGGCCGGCTCCTAAGAGCCGGCTGCGAGAAGGCCGACTCCAAGGAGCCGGCTCCCATAAAGCGATCAAGACCGTACCCTCGAAGTCTGCATCCACCTAACGGCGATGTGACGGGGCATGGCTACAGTGAAGCCTGCCACCCCCAAATCCCGGAGCGCGCCTGGCACAGTGCGCCGTACGGGTGGCCATGACCCGTCCGGCGCAGCACTGTTGCCACGTTAACCCTGATGTCATCCACGACGGGCTACCAGTATGGCCCACGGGCGGTGGGCCCCTTCGGGCAGAGAGACACCCGAAGGCGGCCTGGCCTCCCCCAGTCGGCCCAAGACGGAGCCGGCTCTCTCCAGCCGGCTTGCCGCCCCCTCGAAGGAGACGCCCCATTAAGGAGACAAGACGCGGTGAGGCTACAATGGTCACCCGCCGGACGGCAGCACTGTAGCCACGCTTACCTTGGCGAAGCTCTCGTCACCAAGACTGAGCAACAGTAACCATCCACCGACAAGGCCCTGGACAGTGGGGCCTGCCTGTCGACCAAGGGGCCGACAACCGGTGGGACCCACTAGCTGGCGGGCCCCAGCAGCCGGCGCAGAAGCCGGAGAGCGTAGACACAGACGGCTGGGCCCCGTGCCCAGCTGGATTACCGTTGTACCCCCGGGGGGTAGGCCTATATAAACCCCCCGGGACACCCATGCAAAGGGTTGATCCCTGCTAGTTTTAGACACCACGTAGGGAGGAGAAGAGAGCAAGCAGAGCCCTTCTTCCTCCTCTCACCAAACAGCTCAAGGAGCACCGTGTAGCTACTTGTTCATCGAGTGATCATGCGGAGACCCCGCAGAGCAGCAGTAAGGGTGTTATCTCCACGGAGAGCCCCGAAGCTGGGTAAGATTCGCCGGCGTGCATGTCTTCGCCTCATCCCGTTTCCAGGCACCGGCGATGTTTTACTGGATCCCACAATGATAAGCCACCCGTTGGCATATGTCGCACCTACCACCTCACAGGTAATCTTTACACATCCCAGGTACTGAATAAGAAAGGGATAAAGAATTGTCTTACAATTGCCACTTCACACAATACAAGAATATTGCATTACATCATCCAGAATACAATCAAGGTCCGACTACGGAACCAAATAAAGAAAGACAACCCCTAATGCAATAGATCCCCGATCGCCCCAACTGGGCTCCACTACTGATCAACTGGAACGAAACAACACAACGAACACAATCTTCATTGAGCTCCCACTCGAGCTTGGTTGCGTCACCTGCACTGGTATCAACGGCACCTGCAACTGGTTTTGGAAGTAATCTGGGAGTCACGGGGACTCAGCAATCTCACCGCGATCAAGACTATTTAAGCTTATGTGTAGGAAAAGGTAGTGATGAGGAGTTGCAGCAAGCACTAGCATATATGGTGGCTAACTTACGCAAATGAGAGCGAGAAGAGAAGCAAAGCACGGTCATGAACTAGAAGTGATCCTAAAACTACTTACGTCCAAGCATAACACCAAAGCCGTGTTCACTTCTCGGACTCCGCCGAGGAGAGACCATCACGGCTACACACGCGGTTGATGCATTTTAATTAAGTTAAGTGTCAAGTTTTCTACAACTGGATATTAACAAATTCCCATCTGCCCATAACCGCGGGCACGGCTTTCAAAAGTTCAAAACCATGCAGGGGTGTCCCAACTTAGCCCATCACAAGCTCTCACGGTTAATGAAGGATATTCCTTCTCCCAGGAAGACCCGATCAGACTCGGAATCCCGGTTACAAGACATTTCGACAATGGTAAAACAAGACCAGCAAAGCCGCCCGATGCACCGACATCGCGATAGGAGATGCACATATCTCGTTCTCAGGGCAACACCGGATGAGAAATCCGTACAACTAAAACCAGCCCTCAGGTTTCCCCGAGGTGGCACTGCAAGGGGCTCTAGTTCGGACCAACACTTAGACAAGCACTGGCCCCGGGGGGTTAAAATAAAGATGACCCTTTAGTCTGCAGAACCCAAGGGAAGGTGATAGGTTGTTAGTCCAAAAGTAACACCAAGGTTGGGCCTTGCTAGAGGAGTTTTATTCAAAGCGAACTGTCAAGGGGTTCCCATTATAACCCAACTGCGTAAGAAACGCAAAATCAAGGAACATAACAACGGTATGACGGAAACTAGGGCGGCAAGAGTGGAACAAAACACCAGGCATAAGGCCAAGCCTTCCACCCTTTACCAAGTATATAGATGCATTAAGTAAATAAGATATATTGTGATATCCCAACAATCTCCATGTTCCAACATGGAACAAACTCCATCTTCGCCTACAACTAGCAACGCTATAAGAGGCGATGAGCAAAGCAGTAACATAGCCAAACAACGGTTTGCTAGTGGGTTAGAGGCTTGACATGGCAATATGGGAGGCATGATATAGAAAGTGGTAGGTATCGCAGCATAGCAAAAGAGCGAGCAACTAGCAAGCAAAGATAGAAGTGATTTCGAGGGTATGGTCATCTTGCCTGCAAAGTTCTCCGAGTTGACGTAAGCTTGATCCTCGTAAGCGTACTCAACGGGTTCCTCAAACACAAACTTGTCTCCCGGCTCTACCCAAGGAAAGAACACAAGCAAAGGAAACCACAATCAACCATGGTGCAATGCGCAAGCAACATGATGCAAAACATGGCATGACATGCGGGATGTGATATGCAATGCATGTGCATGCTCCGGAAGGAAAAGATTGAATCAGGCCTCAACTTGGCAAAACAAGTGTGCTGCTGGAAAGATGAGTTGATTTCGATCAAAATCGATATAAAGATCACAGGAATCGGATGCACGGTTTGCAAATGGCAAGCAAAACAAGAATGGCACAATTCTGTGATTAACAACATGATGCCATCTAGAATGCAACAAGAAACTAAGCTACTGCACTTCAACATAGCAACAATGCACATGGCAGTGATGTACTCAAGATGCTTGACAAAAGATGAACACCGAGCTACGGCTAAATCACACCAGAGCAGGTTCAAACAAGCATGGTGCAATGGAACAAAATGAAGAGGACATCATGATGAACATTTCGATATCTCATATGCACAAAACGGACCACCTAGCACAAAGTTATGGCATGATGAACAGATGCATATAATGACAGAAATCAGGGACTTAGCCATATTTCACCTCGCGCGAAGTTGGACGGGGAGATCCCGGTACGGAGCGAGCGCGACGGCGGGAGCGTTTGGTTAGAGGAGGTGGTGGATCTGGTCCACCTGACCAGATCCGGGCGGCGGGGAATCTCTGGCGAGGGGTGGCCGGTGTGGCTGGCCGGAGCTACCGGGGATGGCGCAGGACGGGCGGAGGAGGCCGGCGACGGGCGGCGCACGTCGCGGCGGCGCACGGCAGCGACGTTCGGCGCGGGCGCGCGGGCGGCTGCGCGCGGCCACGGGCGGAGGGCGCGGCGGCGATGGAGGCGGCGGCGCGGTGATGGTGGCGGAGCTCCGGCGAGACGCGGTCGCCGGCAGGCGGCTTGGGGCGCCGGCGGAGAGAGGCGGCGGCGCGAGGTGCCGGTGAGGCGCGCGGAGAGATGGGCCCGGCGCGGCCCGGTTCGGCCTCGGGGCGGGCTGGACCTGGGCCCCGGGTGGCCGGCACGGTGGGAGGAGAGAGAGGACGACGTGGCGGCGGCGGATTTCTCGGGGACGGCGGCGCGGACATGTCCGGCACGGGGGCGGACGTGTCCTTCAGCGTGAGGAGGTGGGATCTAGGGTTCATCCGCGAAAATTTCGGAGGAGAGCACATATTTATAAGTAGAGGGAGCTAGGAGTGTCCAAATGAGGTGCGGTTTTCGGCCACGAGATCGTGATCGAACGACCGAGAGGATGGAGGGGGTTTGGATAGGTTTTGGGCCACTTTGGAGGTGTGTTGGGCTGCAACACACACAAGGCCTTTACGGTTCACCGGTTAACCGTTGGAGTATCAAACGAAGTCCAAATGGCACGAAACTTGACAGGCAGTCTACTGGTAGTAAACCAAGGCCGCTTGGAAAATCTCGGTCCAATCCGAGAACATTTAACACTCGCACACGAAAAGAGGCAACAGAGGGCGCCAGAGGACATAGGAGTGCCGGAATGCAAAACGGACAACGGGGAAAAAGCTTGGATGCATGAGACGAACACGTATGCAAATGAGATGCACATGATGACATGATATGAAATGCATGACACGCAAACAAATGGCAAGGCAACAACAGCGAATAATTGGAAGACACCTGGCGCAACGCTCTCGGGACATTACAAGGGGGGCACCCCATAGCCACACAAGTTGACAATTGTCTTAGCCGTTTGTGGTGCCCCCCTCCACCATAATCTATCTCGGTCATATCGTTGCAGTGCTTAGGTGAAGCCCTGTTCCGGTAGCTTCATCATCATCGTCATCACGCCGTCATGCTGACGAAACTCTCCTTCGACACTCAGCTAGATCTAGAGTTCGTGGGACATCACCGAGCTGAACCTATGCAGATCGCGGACGTGTCGTACCTTCGGTTCTAGGGTCGGTCGGATCGTGAAGACGTTCGACTACATCAATCGCGTTGTCATAACGCTTCCGCTTACGGTCTATGAGGGTACGTGGACAACACTCTTCGCCTCACGTTGCTATGCATTGCCATAATCTTGCGTGTGCGTAGGGATTTTTTTTGAAATTACTACGTTCCCCAACAAGGTCATCCACTTGAGGAAAATTTACTACTGACTTACAAAACTCTGCGCTTGGAGGCCCAACACGAGTCTACAAGACCAAGTTGTGTAGTAGACATCACCTTTCCTCTAGTGGTGTTATGTGAACGTCGACTACATGACACTTCACCATGATTTGGGCCTAGGGGAAGTCATTGGGAAGTAATAAGTATATGATGGGTTGCTAGAGTCACAAAAGCTTAAACCCTAATTTATGTGTTGCTTCATAAGGGGCTGATTTGGCTCCACATGTTATGGTTAGATTTATCTTGATTCTTATTTTGTAGTTGCGGATGCTTGCTAGAGGGGTTAATCATTAAGTGGGAGTCTTGTCCAAGTAAGGACAACACCCAAGCTCCGGTCCACCCACATATCAAATTATCAAAGTAACGAACGCGAATCATATGAGCATGATGAAAACTAACTTGACAATAATTCCCATGTGTCCTCGGGAGCGCTTTGCTTTATATAAGAGTTCGTCCAGGGTTATCCTTTGCTACAAAAAGGATCGGGCCACCTTGCTGCACCTTAGTTACATTTATTACTTGTTACCCATTATGAATTATCTTATCACAAAACTATCTGTTACCGATAATTTCAGTGATTGCAGAGAATACCTTGCTGAAAACCGATTGTCATTTCCTTCTGCTCCTTGTTGGGTTCGACGCTCTTACTTATCAAAAGGACTATGATAGATCTCCTATACTTGTGGGTCATCAGATCCAACTTCGCTTGTCAGATATGATCCGGCTAAGATTTTGATCTAGGTTGAGTAGACTTTGAGCCTATGGAGTCCTAATGGGACTCATGTATTGAGCCCATGACGGACGTCTATATAAGTGGAGGGGTACTACCGGTTTAGGTAACAGACGATGTCAGATCGTTGTATCAACAAGGGTTTGCATGTGTTGCTGTTGGGGAACGTAGTAATTTCAAAAAATTTCCTACGCACACGTAAGATCATGGTGATGCATAGCAACGAGAGAGGAGAGTGTTGTCCACATACCCTCGTAGACCGAAAGCGGAAGCGTTTAGGACAACGCAGTTGATGTAGTCGTACGTCTTCATGGCCCGACCGATCAAGCACCGAAACTACGGCACCTCCGAGTTCTAGCACACGTTCAGCTCGATGACGATCCTCGGACTCCAATCCAGCAGAATGTCGGGGAAGAGTTTCGTCAGCATGACGGCGTGGTGACGATCTTGATGTTCTACCGTCGCAGGGCTTCTCCTAAGCATCGCTACAATATTATCGAGGATTATGGTGGAGGGGGGCACCGCACACGGCTAAGAGATCAATGATCAATTGTTGTGTCTATGGGGTGCCCCCTGCCCCCGTATATAAAGGAGCAATGGGGAGGAGGTGCGGCCAGGCAAGGGGCGCGCCAGGAGGAGTCCTACTCCTACCGGGAGTAGGACTCCCCCCTTTTCCATGTTGGACTAGGACTTGGGGGGGAAGGAGGGAGAGAGGGGAAAGGAAAGGGGGGCGCCGCCCCCTCCTTGTCCAATTCGGACTTGGGGGGGAGGGGCGCGTGGCTGCCCCTTGGCCTCCTCTCCTCTTCCTCCACTAGGCCCATGAAGGCCCATTAGGTTACCGGGGGTTCCGGTAACCTCCCGGTACTCCGGTAAAATGCCGATTTCACCCGGAACACTTCCGATGTCCAAACATAGGCTTCCAATATATCAATCTTCATGTCTCGACCATTTCGAGACTCCTCGTCATGTCCGTGATCACATCCGGGACTCCGAACAACCTTCGGTACATCAAAACATATAAACTCATAATGAAACTGTCATCGTAACGTTAAGCGTGCGGACCCTATGGGTTCGAGAACAATGTAGACATGACCGAGACATGTCTCTGGTCAATAACCAATAGCAGAACCTAGATGCTCATATTGGCTCCTACATATTCTACGAAGATCTTTATTGGTCAGATCGCATAACAACATACGTTGTTCCCTTTGTCATCGGTATGTTACTTGCCCGAGATTTGATCGTCGGTATCTTAATACCTAGTTCAATCTCATTACCGGCAAGTTTCTTTACTCGTTCTGTAATACATCATCCCGCAACTAACTCATTAGTTGCAATGCTTGCAAGGCTTAAGTGATGTGCATTACCGAGAGGGCCCAGAGATACCTCTCCGACAATCGGAGTGACAAATCCTAATCTCGAAATACGCCAACCCAACATGTACCTTTGGAGACACCTGTAGAGCACCTTTATAATCACCCAGTTACGTTGTGACGTTTGGTAGCACACAAAGTGTTCCTCCGGTAAATGGGAGTTGCATAATCTCATAGTCATAGGAACATGTATAAGTCATGAAGAAAGCAATAGCAACATACTAAACGATCAAGTGCTAAGCTAACAGAATGGGTCAAGTCAATCACATCATTCTCCTAATGATGTGATCCCATTAATCAAATGACAACTCATGTCTATGGCTAGGAAACATAACCATCTTTGATCAACGAGCTAGTCAAGTAGAGGCATACTAGTGACACTCTGTTTGTCTATGTATTCACACAAGTATTATGTTTCCGGTTAATACAATTCTAGCATGAATAATAAACATTTATCATGATATAAGGAAATAAATAATAACTTTATTGTTGCCTCTAGGGCATATTTCCTTGAGTCTCCAACTTGCACTAGAGTCAATAATCTAGATTACACAGTAATGATTCTAACACCCATGGAGCCTTGGTGCTGATCATGTTTTGCTCGTGGAAGAGAATTAGTCAGCGGGTCTGCAACATTCAGATCCGTATGTATCTTGCAAATTTCTATGTCTCCCACTTGGTCTAAATCCCGAATGGAATTGAAGCATCTCTTGATGTGCTTGGTTCTCTTGTGAAATCTGGATTCCTTCGCCAAGGCAATTGCACCAGTATTGTCACAAAAGATTTTCATTGGACCCGATGCACTAGGTATGACACCTGGATCGGATATGAACTCCTTCATCTAGACTCCTTCATTTGCTACTTCTGAAGCAGCTATGTACTCCGCTTCACATGTAGATCCCGCCACCATCCTTTGTTTAGAACTGCACCAACTGACGGCTCCACCATTCAATGTAAACACGTATCCGGTTTGCGATTTTGATTCATCCGGATCAGTGTCAAAGCTTGCATCAACGTAACCATTTACGACGAGCTCTTTGTCACCTCCATATACGAGAAACATATCCTTAGTCCTTTTCAGGTACTTCAGGATGTTCTTGACCGCTGTCCAGTGATCCACTCCTGGATTACTTTGGTACCTCCCTGCTAGACTTATAGCAAGGCACACATCAGGTCTGGTACACAGCATTGCATACATGATAGAGCCTATGGCTGAAGCATAGGGAAGATCTTTCATTTTCTCTCTATCTTCTGCGGTGGTCGGACATTGAGTCTTACTCAACTTCACACCTTGTCACGCAGGCAAGAACCCTTTCTTTGCTTGATCCATTTTGAACTTCTTCAAAACTTTGTCAAGGTATGTGCTTTGTGAAAGTCCAATTAAGCGTCTTGATCTATCTCTATAGATCTTAATGCCCAATATGTAAGCAGCTTCACCGAGGTCTTTCATTGAAAAACTCTTATTCAAGTATCCCTTTATGCTATCCAGAAATTGTTGGAAATATGCCCTAGAGGCAATAATAAAATGGTTATTATTATATTTCTTTGTTCATGATAATTGTCTATTGTTCATGCTATAATTGTATTATTCGGAAATCGTAATACATGTGTGAATACATAGACCACAACACGTCCCTAGTGAGCCTCTAGTTGACTAGCTCGTTGATCAAAAGATAGTCATGGTTTCCTGACTATGGACATTGGATGTCATTGATAATGGGATCACATCATTAGGAGAATGATGTGATGGACAAGACCCAATCCTAAGCATAGCTCTAAGATCGTGTAGTTCGTTTGATGTAGCTTTTCCGAATGTCAAGTATCATTTCCTTAGACCATGAGATTGTGCAACTCCCGGATACCGTAGGAGTGCCTTGGGTGTGCCAAACGTCACAACGTAACTGGGTGACTATAAAGGTACACTACAGGTATCTCTGAAAGTGTCTGTTGGGTTGGCACGAATCAAGACTGGGATTTGTCACTCCGTATGACGGAGAGGTATCTCTGGGCCCACTCGGTAATGCATCATCATAATGAGCTCAATGTGACCAAGTGGTTGATCACGGGATCATGCATTACGGTACGAGTAAAGTGACTTGCCGGTAACGAGATTGAACTAGGTATTGGGATACCGACGATCGAGTCTCGCGCAAGTAACGTACCGATTGACAAAGGGAATTGTATACGGATTGATTGAATCCTCGACATCGTGGTTCATCCGATGAGATCATCATGGAGCATGTGGGAGCCAACATGGGTATCCAGATCCCGCTGTTGGTTATTGACCGGAGAGGCGTCTCGGTCATGTCTGCATGTCTCCCGAACCCGTAGGGTCTACACACTTAAGGTTCGGTGACGCTAGGGTTGTAGAGATATTAGCATATGGTAACCCGAAAGTTATTCGGAGTCCCGGATGAGATCCCGGACGTCACGAGGAGTTCCGGAATGGTCTAGAGTTGAAGATTTATATATAGGAAGTCAAGTTTCGGCCATCGGAAAAGTTTTGGGGGTAATCGGTATTGTACCGGGACCATCGGAAGGGTCTCGGGGGTCCACCGGGTGGGGCCACCTATCCCGGAGGGCCCCATGGGCTGAAGTGGGAGGGGAACCAGCCCCTAGTGGGCTGATGCACCCCCCTTGGGCCTCCCCCTACGCCTAGGGTTGGAAACCCTAGGGGTGGGGGCGCCACCCTTGCCTTGGGGGGCAAGGCACCCCCTTGACCGCCGCCCCCCCTAGGAGATTGGATCTCCTAGGGCTGGCGCCCCCCCCCTAGGCACCCTATATATAGTGGGGGGGAGGGAGGGTAGCCGCACCCGAGCCCCTGGCCTCTCCCTCTCCCTCTCGTGACACTCCTCCGTCTCCCTGTGCTTGGCGAAGCCCTGCCGAGATCACCGTTGCTTCCACCACCACGCCGTCGTGCTGCTGGATCTTCATCAACCTCTCCTTCCCCCTTGCTGGATCAAGTTGGAGGAGACGTCTTCCCAACCGTACGTGTGTTGAACGCGGAGGTGCCGTCCGTTCGGCACTTGGTCATCGGTGATTTGGATCACGTCGTGTATGACTCCATCAACCCCGTTCTCTTGAACGCTTCTGCACGCGATCTACAAGGTTATGTAGATGCACTCCTCTCTCCCTCGTTGCTAGATGACTCCATAGATTGATCTTGGTGATGCGTAGAAAATTTTAAAATTCTGCTATGTTCCCCAACAGTGGCATCATGAGCTAGGTCTATGCGTAGTTACTATGCATGAGTAGAACACAAAGCAGTTGTGGGCATCGATATTGTCAATTTGCTTGCCGTTACTAGTCTTATCTTGATTCGGCGGCATCGTGGGATGAAGTGGCCCGGACCGACCTTACACGTGCGCTTACGTGAGACTGGTTCCACCGACTGACATGCACTAGTTGCATAAGGTGGCTGGCGGGTGTCTGTCTCTCCCACTTTAGTCGGATCGGATTCAATGAGCAGGGTCCTTATGAAGGGTAAATAGAAATTGGCAATTCACGTTGTGGTTTTGGCGTAGGTAAGAAACGTTCTTGCTACAAACCTATAGCAGCCACGTAAAAACTTGCAACAACAATTAGAGGACGTCTAACTTGTTTTTGCAGCAAGTGTTTAGTGATGTGATATGGCCAAAGGATGTGATGAATGATATATGTGATGTATGAGATGATCATGTTCTTGTAATAGGAATCACGACTTGCATGTCGATGAGTATGACAACCGGCAGGAGCCATAGGAGTTGTCTTTATTTATTCATGACCTGTGTGTCAACATAAACGTCATGTAATTACTTTACTTTATTGCTAAAGCGTTAGCCATAGTAGTAGAAGTAATAGATGACGAGACAACTTCAAGAAGACACGATGATGGAGATCATGATGATGGAGATCATGGTGTCATGCCGGTGACAATGATGATCATGGAGACACGATGATGGAGATCATGGTGTCATGCCGGTGACAACGATGATCATGGAGCCCCGAAGATGGAGATCAAAAGGAGCAAATGATATTGGCCATATCATGTCACTATTTGATTGCATGTGATGTTTATCATGTTTTACATCTTATTTGCTTAGAACGACGGTAGCTTAAATAAGATGATCCCTCGCAATAATTTCAAGAAAGTGTTCCCCCTAACTGTGCACCATTGTGAAGGTTCGTTGTTTCGAAGCACCACATGATGATCGGGTGTGATAGATTCTAACGTTCGAATACAACGGGTGTAAGCCAGATTTACACACGCAATACACTTAGGTTGACTTGACGAGCCTAGCATGTACAGACATGGCCTCAGAACACGGAAGACCGAAAGGTCGAGCATGAGTCATATAGAAGATACGATCAACATGAAGATGTTCACCGATGTTGGCTAGTCCGTCTCACGTGATGATCGGACACGACCTAGTTAACTCGGATCATGTTTCACTTAAATGACTAGAGGGATGTCTATCTGAGTGGGAGTTCATTGAGTAATTTGATTAGATGAACTTAATTATCATAAACTTAGTCTAAAATCTTTACAATATGTCTTGTAGATAAAATGGCCCACGCTGTCCTCAACTTCAACGCGTTCCTAGAGAAAACCAAGCTGAAAGATGATGGCCGCAACTATACGGACTGGGTCCGGAACCTGAGGATCATCCTCATAGCTGCCAAGAAAGATTATGTCCTAGAAGCACCGCTAGGTAACGCACCTGTCCTAGAGAACCAAGATGTTATGAACGCTTGGCAGTCACGTGCCGATGATTACTCCCTCGTTCAGTGCGGCATGCTTTACAGCTTAGAACCAGGGCTCCAAAAGCGTTTTGAGAGACACGGAGCATATGAAATGTTCGAAGAGCTGAAAATGGTTTTTCAAGCTCATGCCCGGGTCGAGAGATATGAAGTCTCCGACAAGTTCTTTAGCTATAAGATGGAGGAAAATAGTTCTGTCAGTGAGCACATACTCAGAATTTCTGGGTTGCATAACCGCTTGACTCAGCTGGGAGTTAATCTTGTCGGATTTCGGGTTCCGGCAGACCCTTGAGGTTCGAACACTGGGGTGCGCACGGAGATTTCGCCTTCTACCTACCTGTACCCCTCTGCCTCGCTAAGATCAAAGCTATGGAAAGAACAGCACAAGAGACACAGGGTTTATACTGGTTTGGGCCACCGTTGTGGTGTAATACCCTACTCCAGTGTGTGGTGTGGTGGATTGCCTCTTGGGCTGATGATGATGAGCAATACAAGGAAGAACAGCCTCGCGAGGGTCTGTTCTTGGCTGGGGCGATGAACTGCTAGGAGGAGTTCAATCACCCTTCTCTCTCTCTCTCTCTTCTCGATTCTCTCTCTGATTTCGATCCCTTCATCCCCCTCTCTTACGGGTGGCTAGTCCTATATATAGGCAAAGGCCCTGGGCCTCTTCCCAAATATTGAGCGGGAAGGGCGCCAACAATTGGCCATTTTGAAGGGGAACATCTGGTACACCTATCCTGACTAAAGTTGGTCCTCGCCTGCCAAAAACTCTGGTGGTGACACTGGCTTGGGCTCCACAATGACTTCCTACCTGCCGTTGGACTGGTCTTGGTCTCGTTGCACCGAAACAGGTGCCTTTGCTTGATGCTCTCACCTGCGCTTGCTCCCTTTGCACCAAAGAGGAAAGGAGGACACTGCGCGACTGACGCCCGCCTGGCGCCCTTGGTCGTCATGGCTTGCGTCACGGGCACCTCGTGAGGTACCCCGCCTTGATCTCTCCGCCTCCTCGCGAGCCAGCCTGATGAGGCCGTGCCTGAGGAAGCTCCGTGTCGTCCGCCCCGCGAGGCTTGGCCCCTCGCGAGGGTCTTGGGTCTGTGTTGATGAAGACGGGCCGCGCTGGGCCCCCTTTTGAGCCACGCCGCAGGCCGCAGGCAGGCAAGTCTGGGGACCCCTATTCCCAGAACGCCGACAGTAGCCCCCGCGCCCAAGGCGCGCCCGGACTTGGCTGTGCAGGGAGGCGAAAGGGCAAGAGCGAAGCGCCGCGGGACCTAACAGCCTGCGGCCTTGGGCGCCGCATGGCGGTTGACTGGACTTGGGCATCTCCACTTCCCCATGGCACCTCGGCAACTGCACGGATTGGACAAGTCCCTGCATGCAAAGCGGGTCATGATTACCTGCAATCGTGGAGGTCGGCGGTTGGCCTTCGCTGGCCATAAGTACGGAACGGCGCGCGCCCTTCCAGTCCATCCCTTCTTGCTTCTCCTTCTTCCCGGTCCTTGCTCCGTCTTGCTGCGATGGCTCCGATCCGCCGGTTCTCGACGGCACAGAAGGGAAAGGCTCCCCGAGAGGAACCAGACCCGCTCCCGCCGAAGAAACGGCTCGCCCTCCGCGGCCGGGACGAGGGGGCCCCTCAGGTGGTGTCGAGGCCCTGGTGCGAGCGGCCACCGCCGGGGTTCCCGCTTCCCTTGTACGCCCACATCGAGGGCTCTGAAGGATTCGATGCCGATCGCCACGGGCGGCGCCACCGTCGGCGCCGACGGGTCACGAAGGTGTGGGTCGTCCCCCTGGGGTTCACACCGAGGGCTCCTCCCGAGAGTTCGTACTCCACGCCGCCATGCCTCCTTAGTCTTGGATTCGCCTTCCTCCCTTCTTCGCCTCCATCATCCCGCAGGGAGAACTCCTGGAGCTTTGGCTGCAGCACGTCGGCTGCAGCACCCTCGCGACCGAGGCAGAGGTCGCGGTCGTTGCCCCGGGCGAGGTCTTCATGACTCGAGGCTGCAGCAAAATCGCCCGGGTTTGCAGGACAAGAGGCGCCCTCGCGACCCACTTGGAGTACGACGGTGCTTCGGTGATGTTCTTCAAGGTCTTCGATGCTAACGGGCGCCGGCTGGAGTGCTGCCCTAGGAGAGGTGGTCGGGACCCTGCTACAGCGAGGACTGGGCCCGCCGACCGCTCCCTTGGCGGCTCCTCAGGCGGCGGAGGCGTCGGAGGTTCCAGCAACTGCGTCGAGCTCTTTGCGACTCCGGAGACGAGCGACGACAGCTACGAGCCCCCGAGCCGGCGCCTCTCCTGGAGCAGGGCGGGCTCGTCAGGCCGTCGCCGACTCTGATCTGGATGGGGTTGGCGCCGGTGCTTGACGGACCACTGTTGATGATGGCGTCTTTTGCAGGGGCGCACATAGTTAGCGTCCTTTTAGGATCTGTTCCCTGCGAGGAATCAAAGACGCGTCCCGTGGGGGCTTGTAAGGTGCCTGTGATCCTGTTTTGTTAATATAACCCTTGTCGTAGAACTGTGCGAGTTGCTCATTCCGTCTTAGCTCAGTTCTCCCTTTCGAACCTCACGAGGGCTTGGTGCTCTGCGCCGACAGGTACCAGTCCCAAGGCGGCTTCAGCCGTCGCTGGTATGCCAGGTCACGATGCCGTGGTCAAGGCCAGGAGGTGAGCGACCCGGGGTCCGGTAAGAGCCCCTGAGTCGCGATGCTCAGGAGGTCCCCTTTGGCGCTCAAGCAGCCATCGTTCGGTGAGAAAGGAGAGCGGCGTCGCTAACACGGGATTGCATTAGGTGCGGGGATGGTGCCACGGTAGCTGGTGCTTTCGGGTGGTGACTTATCTCGAGAATCAGGGGCCGCTCTCTGGTGTGTCGCCGGGTCCATGCATCGGCAGGTGTGAGGTTGCTCGGCGAGGTCCTCGCGTGTCCCTCCCCTCTCGCCTTTGCTCCCCTTTCTGCTCTACGTCCTCAGGTCCGGCCCTCGAGCGAGTCTCAGCCGTCGCTGGTATGCCAGGTCGCAATGCCGTGGACAAGGCCAGAGGGTGAGGGCTGGAGAGCCAGTAGGAGCCCTGAGTCGCGATGCTCAGGCACCCCCCCCCTTTAACGTGCAAGCGGTTCACGCGGATGAGAGTGAAGGAGGCACCGCAAGGGCCTCGCCTGACGCAGCTCCTTTAGGAGATCCTGTAGACCCATCATAGAAAGAACGAGGGGTTGCCATGACAATTGACAGTCAGCCGTTGGTTGCTACCGAGGGGCGATGAGGCACTGAAGGCTTGACGAGGTGGCGCCATGCGGGGCTGCCGCGGCCAGAGCTCAGCCATTCAGGTTTGTCAGTGTTGCAGGGACGGGCCCATGCGCAAGCGTCGTGCCGTTTGGGAGCAGTTCCGTCAGTTGGCGTCAGTTGAGCGGGCAACTAGGTCAAACACATTAGCCGCGAAGGAGTGGATTCATTCAAATAGATGCTGGGAAGGCGGACATCACTGGGTCAGGCCCGAGCGACTTGGGGATGATGCAGCCCATGGGGCGCCCCCAACAAGGTAAGCTAACAACATGAAATAAAAGGGATACATGCCGCAGGGACGGACCCACGCGGCCTGGGAGTAATGCAGCCCTGGGGGGCGCTCCCAGCTGGAAATGAAACTTGAAAGATGTCACCTGATGATATTGAGGACGAAGGAGTGTTGGTCTAGCTGACTCGGTGGGCTGCGGAAGCCGATCCTCATGAACCCCCAGGCCCAGGGGCCTCGGGAGGCTCTGGAGGCGCTGGTGGCTCCTCGCGGATCATCTCCATCTCCGCCAGGGCTGCGTAACGCCTGGCCTCTTGAGCCTCCATGATGCCCCTCATGAGGCGCTGGTACGTGGCAGCCGTGTTCGGCAAGCCGTAAGGCATGCGAACGTAGTTGTGGGATGGACCTTCGCAGCGCCCCACTCGCGAAGGCCAGAGGCACTCCGGAGGGGCGACTCAATTGAGCCCTGGTATGTCTATGCAGACGTGCAGCCCGCCATCCTCGCCTGGATGGGGAGCCACAGCTGGTAGGCGGCGGCCGCCTCTAATGACGCTTGACTCCTGTAGCTCCTGAATGGCCTTGCGGACGAACTCCTGAGGGTCTGGCCCTCCTTGCCTTACTCCTTCTTAAGGGAAACATGCTTCGAAACACGCCTCCATGTGGTGCCCAAGCGCCTCCCTCGTGACCTTAGCCAGGTCGGTGGCCCTCCAGGGGAGAGCCCCCGAGCCCTGCCTGAGGAGGGCGCCGGGTGCGCTTTGCTATGTGATGGAAGGAGGTTCCCCCTGGGCAGGCGCGGGCCCTGAGGGGCCTGCCTCCTGAGGGGCCGGCCCGGACGATGTCTTCTTCTTCTTGGGGGCGGTCTCGGGAAGCCTCCTGCTTCCGCGATCTGGGTCTTCTAGTGATGCGGCCTGAAAGGCTCGTTCCAGGGAACACGCCGCGTCCTTCTCTTCACAGGGCACCGTGATGACCCCGCCACTTCCTGGCATCTTGAGGACATTGTAGCCATGGTGAGTTACGGCCATGAACTTGGCCAGCGCTGGGTACCCAAGGATGGCGTTGTACGGCAGGAGAATGTGAGCGACGTCGAAGTCGATGAGCTCGATGCGGTAGTTGTCGCGTGCCCCGAAGGTGACAGGGAGGCGGACCTGCCCAATCGGGACCGTGGAGCCGTCGGTGACTCCGGAGAAAGGCTTGGTTGGCTGAAGCTGGTTGTAGGGCACTTGGAGATTGTTGAATGTTTCCACGGACAGGATGTTGAGCCCTGCCCCGCCATCGATGAGGGTCCTGGTGACCACCACGTTGCTGATGATTGGGGAACAAAGCATCGAGAGGACTCCGGCTGTGGCCGCACACTTGAGCTGATCTGCTGAGCTGAACATGATGGTGCACGCCGACCACCTGAGAGGGCGCGTGGCTTCGAGCTTGGGGAGGAATGCATTCACTTCGCGGGCGAACTGCTTGAAGATGCGTTGAGAGGCTGGGGCTTGAGCCCCGCCCAGGATGCAGGCGATCGCGCGCGGCTCCTGGAAGCCCCCAGCCCCCTCGTCCTGATGGCGGTCCTCGTTTCTCCTTGGCTGTGGCGGCAGCGGAGGGAGGCCTGCGTTGCCTTGCGGGTGATCCTCGCGAGGCTGATCCCTCCAGTCTCCCTCGCAAGGCGGGTCTTGCCAGCGATCCTCGCGAGGTCGATCGCGCCACCCTTGGCGCGGGCAGCGGTCTTCCCAGCGTCCTGCGTTCCTTCCTCCTCCTCGACCGTAGCCCCGGTCACCGCGGTCGGGGCGACGGCCGATCCTTCCTTCTCGCATGGCTCGGAGCTCTTGACATTCGTTGGTGTTGTGGGTGTGAAGGTCGTGGTACACACAGTACCGACTGCCCTTGGAAGGTTCGGGCTGATCTCTGCCCCGCTTGGTGTCTGGTTCTGCCGCGAGCACGGCAGCCCCCTTGCGCTTCACATCCTTGGCCGTGGGCTTCTTCTCTTCTGGGTCTGCGGCAGGCAGCTCGAGGAGGGAGTGACGCCCTTCTTCAGCACTGGCGCACTTGGTTGCCAAGTTGAACAACTCCAAGGAAGTGCACAGGTCTTCATGCATCGCCAGCTCCTCCTTCATCCTAACATCGCGCACGCCGTCGGAGAAGGCTGAGATGATGGCCTCCTCGGTCACCTTGGGAATCTTGAGGCGTGCGTTGTTGAAGCACTGGATGTACTTCTGCAGGGTCTCTTCGGGTTGTTACTTGATGCGGCGCATGTCGCTCACGGCGGGTGGCCGGTCGCGGGTACCTTGGAAGTTGGCGATGAAGCGGGTGCACATCTCGTCCCAGGAGGAGATCGTGCCTGGAGCCAAGTTCAGGAGCCAGGTGCGGGCCCCGTCCTTGAGCGCCATGGGAAACCAGTTCGCCATGACCTTCTCGTCTCCGTTGGCAGCTTCGATGCCCAGCTCGTAGAGCTGGAGGAACTCCGCAGGGTTGGCCGTGCCGTCGTAATGAGGAGGCAGGTCTGGCTTGAACTTGCCGGGCCACGCGACGCTGCGTAGCTCGATGGTGAAGGCACGGCAGCCTGCTGTGGCCACGGGAGGCCTTGGGTGACGGAGAGCTTGGTCTTGCATTTCCCCACGTGCTGCAGCTGGGAGCAGCGCGGGGTCTTGACATGCGGGAGCGGGAGCATGGTCGCGACGTGCTGGAGCAGGGAGCGCTCGGGCAGCTTCTTGCGGGCGAGGAACTTCTTGGCAGCTCTGCTCTTGCCGCGCTGGCACCTGACAGAGCGGGTTCCGCCCGGGGGCCACGCGCCTTGGATCCATGGCACCTTCTTGAGGAGGAGGCGGCCAGGGCGCCGCCGGAGCTTCGTCGCCCACGCGGGGCGGGGTGCGGTGCAGCGGAACGGACGGCGCAGGAGAGCCCCCTGCGGCGCGGACGAGCTCGGCGACGCGGTCGAGCCATTCTTCGTAGACGTCGTCGACGGGACGGTAGCGCAGGAGCTCGTTTGCCGCGATGAGCGCAGCTCGAGCCTCCATGGGTGCACAGAGCACGCAGGACAAAGAACCAGCTGGGGTGAGCGAGGGAGTAGCGGTGCGGCCGTCTTGTCGCAGGGACGGATGCTGAGACGACGCTTGCTGCTCGTCCCCCGCCGGGCCGGTGGCGGCGTTGACGGCAGGTGATGGGGAACGGCGAGGACGCCCGCCGACAGGAGCCGTCTGGGCGACGCGGGAAGCGAGAGCGGCCCGGCGCTCGGCGCGGGCCCGACGAGCGTCAGACATGGACGCGATGGTCGGAGGAGAACAGGGTGGTGGAAGACGAATTCCGGCGCACCCCTACCTGGCTTGCCAAATGTCAGATTTCGGGTTCCGGCAGACCCTTGAGGTTCAAACACCGGGGTGCGCGCGGAGATTTCGCCTTCTACCTACCTGCACCCCTCCGCCTCGCTAAGATCGAAGCTATGGAAAGAACAGCACAAGAGACACAGGGTTTATACTGGTTCGGGCCACCGTTGTGGTGTAATACCCTACTCAAGTGTGTGGCGTGGTGGATTGCCTCTTGGGCTGATGATGATGAGCAATACAAGGAAGAACAGCCTCGCGAGGGTCTGTTCTTGGCTAGGGCGATGAACTGCTGGGAGGAGTTCAATCACCCTTCTCTCTCTCTCTTCTTGATTCTCTCTCCAATTTCGATCCCTTCACCCCCCTCTCTTACGGGTGGCTAGTCCTATATATAGGCAAAGGCCCTGGGCCTCTTCCCAAATATTGAGCGGGAAGGGCGCCAACAATTGGCCATTTTGAAGGGGAACATCTGGTACACCTATCCTGACTAAAGTTGGTCCTCGCCTACCAAAGACTCTGGTGGTGACGCTGGCTTGGGCTCCACAATGACTTCCTCCCTGCCGTTGGACTGGTCTTGGTCTCGTTGCACCGAAACGGGTGCCTTTGCTTGATGCTCTCGCCTGCGCTTGCTCCCTTTGCACCAAAGAGGAAAGGAGGACACTGCGCGGCTGACGCCCGCCTGGCGCCCTTGGTCGTCATGGCTTGCGTCACGGGCACCTCGTGAGGTACCCCGCCTTGATCTCTCCGCCTCGTCGCGAGCCAGCCTGATGATGCTGTGCCTGAGGAAGCTCCGTGTCATCCGCCCTGCGAGGCTTGGCCCCTCGCGAGGGTCTTGGGTCTGTGTTGATGAAGATGGGCCGTGCTGGGTCCCCTTTTGAGCCACGCCGCAGGCCGCAGGCAGGCAAGTCTGGGGACCCCCGTTCCCAGAACGCCGACAAATCTCCCGGATGACGCGGTCATTGACAGAATCCTTCAGTCGCTTCCACCGAGCTACAAGAGCTTTGTGATGAACTTCAATATGAAGGGGATGGAAAAGACCATTCTTGAGGTGTATTCAATGCTGAAATCAGCAGAGGTGGAAATCAAAAAGGAACATCAAGTGTTGATGGTGAATAAAACCACTAAGTTCAAGAAAGGCAAGGGTAAGAAGAACTTCAAGAAGGACGGCAAGGGAGTTACCGCGCCCGGTAAGCAAGCTGCCGGGAAGAAGCCAAAGAATGGACCAAAGCCTGAGACTGAGTGTTTTTATTGCAAGGGAAGTGGTCACTGGAAGCGGAACTGCCCCAAATACTTAGCGGACAAGAAGGCCGGCAACACTAAAGGTATATGTGATATACATGTAATTGATGTGTACCTTACCAGTACTCATAGTAGCTCCTGGGTATTTGATACCGGTGCGGTTGCTCACATTTGTAACTCAAAGCAGGAGCTGCAGAATAAGCGGAGACTGGTGAAGGACGAGGTGACGATGCGCGTCGGGAATGGTTCCAAGGTCGATGTGATCGCCGTCGGCACGCTGCCTCTACATTTACCTACGGGATTAGTTTTAAACCTCAATAATTGTTATTTAGTGCCAGCTTTGAGCATGAACATTGTATCAGGATCTCGTTTAATTCAAGATGGCTACTCATTTAAATCCGAGAATAATGGTTGTTCTATTTATATGAGAGATATGTTTTATGATCATGCTCCGATGGTGAATGGTTTATTCTTAATGAATCTCGAGCGTAATGCTACACATATTCATAGTGTGAATACCAAAAGATGTAAGGTTGATAATGATAGTCCCACATACCTGTGGCACTGCTGCCTTGGTCACATAGGTGTCAAACGCATGAAGAAGCTCCATGCAGATGAACTTTTAGAGTCTCTTGATTACGAATCATTTGACACGTGCAAACCATGCCTCATGGGTAAAATGACCAAGACTCCGTTCTCAGGAACAATGGAGCGAGCAACCAACTTATTGGAAATCATACATACTGATGTGCGCGGTCCAATGAGTGTTGAGGCTCGCGGTGGCTATCATTATGTTCTCATCCTCACTTATGACTTGAGTAGATATGGGTATGTCTACTTAATGAAACACAAGTCTAAGACCTTTGAAAAGTTCAAGGAATTTCAGAGTGAGGTTGAGAATCAACGTGACAAGAAAATCAAGTTCTTGCGATCAGATCGTGGGGGAGAATACTTGAGTCACGAATTTGGCACACACTTAAGAAAATGTGGAATAGTTTCACAACTCACGCCGCCTGGAACACCTCAGCGTAATGGTGTGTCTGAACGTCGTAATCGCACTCTATTGGATATGGTGCGATCTATAATGTCTCTTACCGATTTACCGCTGTCATTTTGGGGCTATGCTTTAGAGACTGCCGCATTCACTTTAAATAGGGCTCCGTCGAAATCCGTTGAGACGACACCGTATGAATTATGGTTTGGGAAGAAACCTAAGCTGTCGTTTCTAAAAGTTTGGGGATGCGATGCTTATGTCAAGAAACTTCAACCTGAAAAGCTCGAACCCAAGTCGGAAAAATGCGTCTTCATAGGATACCCTAAAGAAACTGTTGGGTATACCTTCTACCTCAGATCCGAAGGCAAGATCTTTGTTGCCAAGAATGGGTCCTTTCTAGAGAAAGAGTTTCTCTTGAAAGAAATAAGTGGGATGAAAGTAGAACTTGATGAAGTATTACCTCTTGAACCGGTAAGTGGCACATCTCAAGAAAATGTTCCTGAGGTGCCTGCACCAACTAGAGAGGAAGTTAATGATGATCATGAAACTTCAGATCAAGTTACTACTGAACTTCGTAGGTCCACGAGGACACGTTCCGCACCAGAGTGGTACGGCAACCCTGTCTTGGAAATCATGTTGTTAGACAACGGTGAACCTTCGAACTATGAAGAAGCGATGCCGGGCCCGGATTCCGACAAATGGCTGGAAGCCACGAAATCCGAGATAGGATCCATGTATGAAAACGAAGTATGAACTTTGACTGACTTGCCCGTTGATCGGCGAGCCATAGAAAATAAATGGATCTTTAAGAAGAAGACAGACGCGGATGGTAATGTGACCATCTATAAAGGTCGGCTTGTCGCTAAGGGTTATCGACAAGTTCAAGGGGTTGACTACGATGAGACTTTCTCACCCGTAGCGAAGTTGAAGTCCGTCCGAATTATGTTAGCAGTTGCCGCATTCTATGATTATGAGATATGGCAAATGGACGTCAAAACGGCATTCCTTAATGGTTTCCTTAAGGAATAATTGTATATGATGCAGCCGGAAGGTTTTGTCGATCCTAAAGATGCTGACAAGGTGTGCAAGCTCCAACGCTCGATTTATGGGCTGGTGCAAGCATCTCGGAGATGGAACATTCGCTTTGATGAGATGATCAAAGTGTTTGGGTTTACGCAGACTTATGGAGAAGCCTGCATTTACAAGAAAGTGAGTGGGAGCTGTGTAGCATTTCTCATATTGTATGTGGATGACATACTGTTGATGGGAAATGATATAGAATTCTTGGAAAGCATAAAGGCCTACTTGAACAAGTGTTTTTCAATAAAGGACCTTGGAGAAGCTGCTTATATATTAGGCATCAAGATCTATAGAGATAGATCGAGACGCCTCATTGGTCTTTCACAGAGTACGTACCTTGACAAGATATTGAAGAAGTTCAAAATGGATCAGTCAAAGAAGGGGTTCTTGCATGTATTGCAAGGTACGAGATTGAGCACGGCTCAATGCCCGACCACGACAGAAGATAGAGAAAAGATGAGTGCCGTCCCCTATGCCTCGGCCATAGGGTCTATCATGTATGCTATGCTGTGTACCAGACCTGATGTAAACCTTGCCGTAAGTTTGGTAGGAAGGTACCAAAGTAATCCCGGCATGGAACACTGGACAGCGGTCAAGAATATCCTGAAGTACTTGAAAATGACTAAGGACATGTTTCTCGTGTATGGAGGTGACGAAGAGCTCGGCGTAAAGGGTTACGTCGATGATAGCTTCGACACAGATCTGGATGACTCTAAGTCACAAACCAGATACATGTATATTTTGAATGGTGGGGAAGTAAGCTGGTGCAGTTGCAAGCAAAGCATTGTGGCGGGATCTACATGTCAAGCAGAGTACATGGCAGCCTCGGAGGCAGCACAAGAAGCAGTCTGGGTGAAGGAGTTCATTACCGACCTAGGAGTCATACCCAATGCGTCGGGCCCGATGAATCTCTTCTGTGACAACACTGGAGCTATTGCCCTTGCCAAGGAGCCCAGGTATCACAGGAAGACTAGGCATATTAAGCGTCGCTTCAACTCCATTCGTGAAAGTGTTCAAAATGGAGACATAGAGATTTGTAAAGTACATACGGACCTGAATGTGGCAGATCCATTGACTAAACCTCTCCCTAGAGCAAAACATGATCAACACCAGAACTACATGGGTGTTCGATTCATCACAATGTAACTAGAATATTGACTCTAGTGCAAGTGGGAGACTGTTGGAAATATGCCCTAGAGGCAATAATAAAATGGTTATTATTACATTTCTTTGTTCATGATAATTGTCTATTGTTCATGCTATAATTGTGTTATCTGGAAATCGTAATACATGTGTGAATACATAGACCACAACACGTCCCTAGTGAGCCTCTAGTTGACTAGCTCATTGATCAAAAGATAGTCATGGTTTCCTGACTATGGACATTGGATGTCATTGATAACGGGATCACATCATTACGAGAATGATGTGATGGACAAGACCCAATCCTAAGCATAGCTCTAAGATCGTGTAGTTCGTTTGCTGTAGCTTTTCCGAATGTCAAGTATCATTTCCTTAGACCATGAGATTGTGCAACTCCTGGATACCGTAGGAGTGCCTTGGGTGTGCCAAATGTCACAACATAACTGGGTGACTATAAAGGTACACTACAGGTATCTCTGAAAGTGTCTGTTGGGTTGGCACGAATCAAGACTGGGATTTGTCACTCCGTATGACGGAGAGGTATCTCTGGGCCCACTCGGTAATGCATCATCATAATGAGCTCAATGTGACCAAGTGGTTGATCACGGGATCATGCATTACGGTACGAGTAAAGTGACTTGCTGGTAACGAGATTGAACTAGGTATTGGGATACCGACGATCGAGTCTCGGGCAAGCAACGTACCGATTGATAAAGGGAATTGTATATGGATTGATTGAATCCTCGACATCGTGGTTCATCCGACGAGATCACCGTGGAGCATGTGGGAGCCAACATGGGTATCCAGATCCCGTTGTTGGTTATTGACCGGAGAGGCGTCTCGGTCATGTCTGCATGTCTCCCGAACCCGTAGGGTCTACACACTTAAGGTTCGGTGACGCTAGGGTTGTAGAGATATTAGCGTACGGTAACCCGAAAGTTGTTCGGAGTCCCGGATGAGATCCCAGACGTCACGAGGAGTTCCGGAATGGTCCGGAGTTGAAGATTTATATATAGGAAGTCAAGTTTCGGCCATCAGGAAAGTTTCGGGGGTAATCGGTATTGTACCGGGACCACCAGAAGGGTCCCAGGGGTCCACCGGGTGGGGCCACCTATCCCGGAGGGCCCCATGCGCTGAAGTGGGAGGGGAACCATCCCCTAGTGGGCTGGTGCGCCCCCCTTGGGCCTCCCCCTGCGCCTAGGGTTGGAAACCCTAGGGGTGGGGGCGCCACCCTTGCCTTGGGGGGCAAGGCACCCCCTTGGCCGCCGCCCCCTTAGGAGATTGGATCTCCTAGGGCCGGCGCCCCCCCCCCCCCCTAGGCACCCTATATATAGTGGGGGGAGGGAGGGCAGCCGCACCCAAGCCCCTAGCCTCTCCCTCTCCCTCCCGTGACACTCCTCCGTCTCCCTGCGCTTGGCGAAGCCCTGCCGAGATCACCGTTGCTTCCACCACCACGACCTCGTGCTGCTGGATCTTCATCAACCTCTCCTTCCCCCTTGTTGGATCAAATTGGAGGAGACGTCTTCCCAACCGTACGTGTGTTGAACGCGGAGGTGACGTCCGTTTGGCACTTGGTCATCGGTGATTTGGATCACGTCGAGTACGACTCCATCAACCACGTTCTCTTGAATGCTTCCGCACGCGATCTACAAGGGTATGTAGATGCACTCCTCTCTCCCTCATTGCTAGATGACTCCATAGATTGATCTTGGTGATGCGTAGAAAATTTTAAAATTCTGCTACGTTCCCCAACAGAAATTCTATATCATTTCCAATCAGTAATATGGCATCCACATATAATATCAGAAATGCTACAGAGCTCCCACTCACTTTCTTGTAAATACAGACTTCTCCAAAAGTCTGTACAAAACCAAATGCTTTGATTACACTATCAAAGCGTTTATTCCAACTCCGAGAGGCTTGCACCAGTCCATAAATGGATCGCTGGAGCTTGCACACTTTTTTAGCTCCCTTTGGATCGACAAAACCTTCCGGTTGTATCATATACAACTCTTCTTCTAGAAATCCATTCAGGAATGCAGTTTTGACATCCATCTGCCAAATTTGATAATCATAAAATGCGCAATTGCTAACATGATTCGGACAGACTTAAGCATCGCTACGGGTGAGAAGGTCTCATCGTAGTCAATCCCTTGAACTTGTCGAAAACCTTTTGCAACAAGTCGAGCTTTGTAGATAGTAACATTACCGTCAGCGTCAGTCTTCTTCTTGGAGATCCATTTATTCTCAATTGCTTGCCGGTCAACGGGCAAGTCAACCAAAGTCCCCACTTTGTTCTCATACATGGATCCCATCTCAGATTTCATGGCTTCTAGCCATTTTGCAGAATCTGGGCTCACCATCGCTTCTTCATAGTTCGTAGGTTCATCATGATCTAGTAGCATGACTTCCAGAACAGGATTACCGTACCACTCTAGTGCGGATCTTACTCTGGTTGATCTATGAGGTTCGGTAGTAACTTGATCTTAAGTTTCATGATCATTATCATTAGCTTCCTCACTAATTGGTGTAGGTGTCATAGAAACTGGTTTCTGTGATGTACTACTTTCCAATAAGGGAGCAGGTACAGTTACCTCATCAAGTTCTACTTTCCTCCCACTCACTTCTTTCGAGAGAAACTCCTTCTCTAGAAAAGATTCATTCTTAGCAACAAATGTCTTGCCTTCGGATCTGTGATAGAAGGTGTACCCAACAGTCTCCTTTGGGTATCCTATGAAGACACATTTCTCCGATTTGGGTTCGATCTTATCAGGTTGAAGCTTTTTCACATAAGCATCGCAGCCCCAAACTTTCAGAAACGACAACTTTGGTTTCTTGCCAAACCACAATTCATAAGGCGTCATCTCAACGGATTTTGATGGTGCCCTATTTAACGTGAATGCGGCCGTCTCTAAAGCATAACCCCAAAACGATAGCGGTAAATCTGTAAGAGACATCATAGATCGCACCACATCTAGTAAAGTAAAGTACGATTACGACGTTCGGACACACCATTACACTGTGGTGTTCCGGGTGGCGTGAGATGCGAAACAATTCCGCATTGTTTCAAATGTAGACCAAACTCGTAACTCAAATATTCTCCTCCACGATCAGATCGTAGAAACTTTATTTTCTTGTTACGATGATTTTCAACTTCACTTTGAAATTCTTTGAACTTTTCAAATGTTTCAGACTTATGCTTCATTAGGTAGATATACCCATATCTTCTTAAATCATCTGTGAAGGTGAGAAAATAACGATATCCGCCATGAGCCTCAACATTCATCGGACCACATACATCTGTATGTATGATTTCCAACAAATCTGTTGCTCTCTCCATAGTACCGGAGAACGGCGTTTTAGTCATCTTGCCCATGAGGCACGGTTCGCAAGTACCAAGTGATTCATAATCAAGTGGTTCCAAAAGTCCATTAGTATGGAGTTTCTTCATGAGCTTTACACCGATATGACCTAAACGGCAGTGCCACAAATAAGTTGCACTATCACTATCAACTCTGCATCTTTTGGTTTCAACATTATGAATATGTGTATCACTACTATCGAGATTCATCAAAAATAGACCACTCTTCAAGGGTGCATGACCATAAAAGATATTACTCATATAAATAGAACAACCATTATTCTCTGATTTAAATGAATAACCGTCTCGCATCAAACAAGATCCAGATATAATGTTCATGCTCAACGCTGGCACCAAATAACAATTATTTAGGTCTAATACTAATCCCGAAGGTATGTGTAGAGGTAGCGTGCCGACCGCGATCACATCGACTTTGGAACCATTTCCCACGCGCATCGTCACCTCGTCTTTCACCAGTGTTCGCTTAATCCGTAGTCCCTGTTTCGAGTTGCAAATATTAGCAACGAAACCAGTATCAAATACCCAGGTTCTACTGCGAGCTCTAGTAAGGTACACATCAATAACATGTATATCACATATACCTTTGTTCACCTTGCCATCCTTCTTATCCGCCAAATACTTGGGGCAGTTCCGCTTCCAGTGACCAGTCTGCTTGCAGTAGAAGCACTCAGTTTCAGGCTTAGGTCCAGATTTGGGTTTCTTCTCCTGAGCAGCAACTTGCTTGCTGTTCTTCTTGAAGTTCCCCTTCTTCTTCCCTTTGCCCTTTTCCTTGAAACCAGTGGTCTTGTTGACCATCAACACTTGATGCTCCTTCTTGATTTCTACCTCCGCAGCCTTTAGCATTGCGAAGGGCTCAGGAATTGTCTTGTCCATCCCTTGCATATTATAGTTCATCATGAAGCTCTTGTAGCTTGGTGGCAGTGATTGGAGAATTTTGTCAATGACGCTATCATCTGGAAGATTAACTCCCAGTTGAATCAAGTGATTATTACACCCAGACATTTTGAGTATATGCTCACTGACAGAACTGTTCTCCTCCACCTTGCAGCTATAGAACTTATTGGAGACTTCATATCTCTCAATCCGGGCATTTGCTTGAAATATTAACTTCAACTCCTGGAACATCTCATATGCTCCATGATGTTCAAAATATCGTTGAAGACCCGGTTCTAAGCCGTAAAGCATGGCACACTGAACTATCGAGTAGTCATCAGCTTTGCTCTGCCAGACGTTCATAACATCTGGTGTTGCTCCAGCAGCAGGCCTGGCACCCAGCGGTGCTTCCATGACGTAATTCTTTTGTGCAGCAATGAGGATAATCCTCAAGTTATGGACCCAGTCCGTGTAATTGCTACCATCATCTTTCAACTTTGCTTTCTCAAGGAACGCATTAAAATTCAATGGAACAACAGCACGGGCCATCTATCTACAATCAAACATAAACAAGCAAGATACTATCAGGTACTAAGTTCATGATAAATTTATGTTCAATTAATCATATTACTTAAGAACTCCCACTTAGAAAGACATCCCTCTAATCCTCTAAGTGATCACGTGATCCAAATCAACTAAACCATAACCGATCATCACGTGAAATGGAGTAGTTTTCAATGGTGAACATCACTATGTTGATCATATCTACTATATGATTCATGCTCGACCTTTCGGTCTCAGTGTTCCGAGGCCATATCTGCATATGCTAGGCTCGTCAAGTTTAACCTGAGTATTCTGCGTGTGCAAAACTGGCTTGCACCCATTGTAGATGGACGTAGAGATTATCACACCCGATCATCACGTGGTGTCTGGGCACGACGAACTTTGGCAATGGTGCATACTCAGGGAGAACACTTTTATCTTGAAATTTAGTGAGAGATCATCTTATAATGCTACCGTCAATCAAAGCAAGATAAGATGCATAAAAGATAAACATCACATGCAATCAATATAAGTGATATGATATGGCCATCATCATCTTGTGCTTGTGATCTCCATCTCCGAAGCACCATTATGATCACCATCGTCACCGGTGCGACACCTTGATCTCCATCGTAGCATCGTTGTCGTCTCGCCAATCTTATGCTTCTATGACTATCGCTACCGCTTAGTGATAAAGTAAGGCATTACAGGGCGATTGCATTGCATACAATAAAGCGACAACCATATGGCTCCGACCAGTTGCCGATAACTCGGTTAAAAAACATGATCATCTCATACAATAAAATTTAGCATCATGTCTTGACCATATCACATACAACATGCCCTGCAAAAACAAGTTAGACGTCCTCTACTTTGTTGTTGCAAGTTTTACGTGGCTGCTACGGGCTTAGCAAGAACCGTTCTTACCTACGCATCAAAACCACAACGATAGTTTGTCAAGTTGGTGATGTTTTAACCTTCGCAAGGACCGGGCGTAGCCACACTCAGTTCAACTAAAGTTGGAGAAACTGACACCCGCCAGCCACCTGTGTGCAAAGCACGTCGGTAGAACTAGTCTCGCGTAAGCATACGCGTAATGTCGGTCCGGGCCGCTTCATCCAACAATACCGCCGAACCAAAGTATGACATGCTGGTAAGCAGTATGACTTATATCGCCCAAAACTCACTTGTGTTCTACTCGTGCATATACATCAACGCATAAAACCTAGCTCGGATGCCACTGTTGGGGAACGTGGTAATTTCAAAAAAATTCCTACGCACACGTAAGATCATGGTGATGCATAGCAACAAGAGAGGAGTGTGTTGTCCACGTACCCTCGCAGACCGAAAGCGGAAGCGTTTAGAACAACGCGGTTGATGTAGTCGTACGTCTTCACGGCCCGACCGATCAAGCACCGAAACTACGGCACCTCCGAGTTCTAGCACACGTTCAGCTCGATGACGATCCCCGGACTCCGATCCAGCAGAATGTCGGCGAAGAGTTCTGTCAGCACGACGGTGTGGTGACGATCTTGATGTTCTACCGTCGCAGGGCTTCGCCTAAGCACCGCTACAATATTATCGAGGATTATGGTGGAGGGGGGCACCGCACACGGCTAAGAGATCAATGATCAATTGTTGTGTCTATGGGGTGCCCCCCTGCCCCCATATATAAAGGAGCAAGGGGGAGGAGGTGCGGCCAGGCAAGGGGCGCGCCAGGAGGAGTCCTACTCCTACCGGGAGTAGGACTCCCCCCCCTTTTCCATGTTGGACTAGGACTTGGGGGGAAGGAGAGAGAGAGGGGAAAGGAAAGGGGGGCGCCGCCCCCCTCCTTGTCCAATTTGGACTTGGGGGGAGGGGCGCGCGGATGCCCCTTGGCCTCCTCTCCTCTTCCTCCACTAGGCCCATTAAGGCCCATTAGGTTACCGGGGGGTTCCGGTAACCTCCCGGTACTCCGGTAAAATGCCGATTTCACCCGGAACACTTCCGATGTCCAAACATAGGCTTCCAATATATCAATCTTCATGTCTCGACCATTTCGAGACTCCTCGTCATGTCCATGATCACATCCGGGACTCCGAAAAACCTTCGGTACATCAAAACATATAAACTCATAATGAAACTGTCATAGTAACATTAAGCGTGCGGACCCTACGGGTTCGAGAACAATGTAGACATGATCGAGACATGTCTGTGGTCAATAACCAATAGCAGAACCTAGATGCTCATATTGGCTCCTACATATTCTACGAAGATCTTTATCGGTCAGACCGCATAACAACATACATTGTTCCCTTTGTCATCGGTATGTTACTTGCCCGAGATTCGATCGTCGGTATCTTAATACCTAGTTCAATCTCGTTACCGGCAAGTCTCTTTACTCGTTCTGTAATACTTCATCCTGCAACTAACTCATTAGTTGCAATGCTTGCAAGGCTTAAGTGACGTGCATTACCGAGAGGGCCCAGAGATACCTCTCCGACAATCGGAGTGACAAATCCTAATCTCGAAATACGCCAACCCAACATGTACCTTTGGAGACACCTGTAGAGCACCTTTATAATCACCCAGTTACGTTGTGACGTTTGGTAGCACACAAAGTGTTCCTCTGGTAAACGGGAGTTGCGTAATCTCATAGTCATAGGAACATGTATAAGTCATGAAGAAAGCAATAGCAACATACCAAATGATCAAGTGCTAAGCTAACGGAATGGGTCAAGTCAATCACATCATTCTCCTAATGATGTGATCCCGTTAATCAAATGACAACTCATGTCTATGGCTAGGAAACATAACCATCTTTGATCAACGAGCTAGTCAAGTAGAGGCATACTAGTGACACTCTGTTTGGCTATGTATTCACACAAGTATTATGTTTCCGGTTAATACAATTCTAGCATGAATAATAAACATTTATCATGATATAAGGAAATAAATAATAACTTTATTATTGCCTCTAGGGCATATTTCCTTCAGTTGCATCTAGCCACCTCCATTTAGCTCGGTTGTGCGATCGGACCTTGCAGTCCCTAACCCAACGCTCCTGCCATACGCGCATATACCATTAGAGTTAGTGCATTTGTGTTGTTCTGATGAGCCTGTTCGAGGGATCTGGTTAGGGAGAGACGACTCCGGTGAGGCACTATTGTGAATCTTCCTCCATTGCGAGGACTGCACGTCTAGTGGTAATCATGTGATTTATCTCTTGAGGATTCTCCTGGATTTTCTACACGATAGTATAAATATTTGGTGATGCAATAGTGGCACTCTCTGTAAACCAACACATTACTCAATTATAAGGGGATTAGGCCAACAACTTGAGTGCATGAATAAATAAATAGAATAGTATTATGAACTCAATTAGCAAGCATTGAAGCTATCCGCCAAACATGGTTGACACACAATCAACCGTGATTATTAAAAATGGGAGCAAAACATGAATCAAATCCTACCTCTTCAATAAATTATCTATTTGCTTCTAAAAATGGTCTTGATTCTCTTGCAAAATTGGTGAGATCTTTAGAAGTTTCTGAAAATTTTGTATCACCTTACAGAGAGCTTCGAAAAATTTAACATTTTACATCTGATTACACCAATCTTAATATATCAGTGGAAGATGTAAAGACACTCAAAAAGCTGCTATAAAAATAAATCTAATTTGTCCTGAAAGACACCACTTGCATAAACCACCCATTTATCATGATCATTGTGCTAGGAGTCGGGATAGAAGAGAGAAAGAGAGAGTCTAAAATGTTGAATTTTATGTTGAAAGGGGTATTCAAGAGGTCAAAACTGCTCTTGAAACCCCTCTTGAAGATGGACTCTCTCAATTGTTGAATATTAGCTATGATGATAAAGAAAATGGGCTCGGGAAGGTCATTACTTTAGGTAGAAAAGATCTCACTAGTTCGGAGAGTGTGCAATTTGATCATAATGTTGTCAAAAAAGGTTGTCCCATTATTTTGCATGGAAAGACTTTTGATTATGATGATTGTGCCCAAAGAGATCTAAATGAGGGACCACACCAACGATGTTTTAAACTTATGCATCACTAATCATATTGACTTTTTTGAACCATGTAGGAAAGCTGCATGTATCTATTAAGATAGAAAGAAGTTTAGATCGTCAAAGATGGCAAACCGATACAATGCCAAAGATAGCACAACCCAAAAGCATAACCACAACTAAGAATACAAACAATCTAAGGATCACCGGCACACGGATCAATGATGAACGACCAAGGCAGACACTGGCAACCCAAGCAAAGAACAAAGCAGGGGGCAATGGACATCCATGAAAGCCTAAGCATACACTGAAGGAGCTTGCAGCATCCGAGAGCAATGACAATGACCATGGAAACAGAAGCACAAGCCCTCTAGGATGGCATCCACTCCCAGATGCAAGAGAAACCCCATAGCACAAGTACGAGTACAAGGACTGAAATGACCGCGACATCCATGTGGTGAGGCAACATCCCCTGCCAATATGACCACCACCGTCCATACAACAAGAGGAGGAGGGGATCCAATGGAAGGATCCATCTCCGATGATGGGACAGGCTAGGGCCGCCAGGTGGACAAGCGGAACGTGAGCTTGCCGACAAAAACCGCATGCCAACCAAAAAGGGACATAGTGGCAGGAAGCTGGAGAGATGGGGTGGAGGCTAGATCCCGTCGAGCTGAACACCAAGGGAGAGGAGAAGCACCCAGATCGAGCAGAGGAGCCACCGTACGAACCGCCCATGGAGAACATGACCGACTACCACGGCCACAATAGACGAACACTAGCATGAAACAAGTTGAAACAACCCCCTCTCCCCTCGCCAACCTCCGCAGCGAGGAGATGAGTCGTCCCCAACGACGCATCCCATGGATTTGGCCCGAGGGCACTCGGATCTAGCCAGAGGGATTTACCAGATGCCTACTTATTTGTTGTAGCCTTACGTACTAGGAGATGAGAAATGTATGAATTCCTTGGTTCACACACAAGAACATAGTACATTATTTCCTACGAAGAGTGGTTGTTTTGACGGTCGGGTGTATCTGCATCTATGTTAACAAATAAATTAAATTAAATTTAGACTTTTACGCATCAAAGACGAGAGACTCTTGTAGAGGCTTGCAAAATTTCATGTTGAGATGACATTGGAGGTGCTCAGTACTAAAAAAAATCGAGGGAGCTCTGATTATAACTTTTGTACCAAGCTCCTAGGGTGTCATCTCAGCGTGAAAAGTTGCAAGCACCCACAAAGGTCTCTCATCTTTGATGAGTAGAAAAATAGCTTTAAAAAAATTTGTTTGGTATTTAATTCGAATTTTCAGTTCATCTGGGGAGCGTGTGACCTCATATCAGAGTTTGGATTTCCGATTTTCTATGTCCCTTTTCTGCAGTCTTACATAAAGTTTGCAGTTAACTACTACTAGTACTCTGTGGAACCCTGTAAATAAATTCCATAATTCAGCAGGACACATTTGATACCCTAGCTTGGACCACCGGAGTAGCGATCTCCGACATTGAAGCTTCATTGATCCCACCATGTTCCGCGCTAGTGCTTCTAAAAGCAACCTCTCAGGTATCCTACGCATGGACCATTTTGGCAATGCCCATAGGTTGGTTGAGTGATGAGTCTACTCGCATGAAACTACCGGCCGGAATGCTACTGCCCACCATACCACCAGTTTCTACTTTCTACATGATCGATAACCAGCAAGATCTTCGTAGGAGCGCATGTCGTTTTGGCGGGATCCCGGATCCTGTATGATACGTATATTGCGCGCAGCTGAGCTGGGCGAAGTAAGCAGGCCGCGCACTCTGCCCCCGGATCGAGCACCCGCATTTAATCGGCATGGCCGCTCGCTCCCCGTGCTTCCTCCGATCCGATCCGATCCCTCGCTCCGCGCCCCGCGCGCGCTCTGCCGTGCCCCGGTCGCCCGAGGGGACGGCTACGCGAGATGGGCCGGACACGCACCCAGCGGGAGCGCGCGCGGCAGCACCCGTCCCTGTCGCCCGCACGGACCACCCCGGGGGCGCAGCCTGCAGGTCAGACCTCAATTATGGCGGACGCGCCCTCTCGCAGCTCCCCTGGCCTGCCCGGTCAGTTCAGCTCACCCGGCCGCCCAGAGCGATCGCTCCCGGCCCCCGGCCCCCCCGGGGCTCCAAGAACCGGTCCCTGTACGGCTGTACATGCACGCTGTCACTGGCCGGCTTAATGCTCTCGCGTTGTCCCCGCGCGCGCCCGCCGTCCCCGTCGTGCCCGTCGCGGTCGTAAGAATCCAGCGCGCGGCCTTGAGAGGGCTTCTGCGCCACCAGTTTCGCGGAGGCGGATCGCGGGCGGATACGGATTGGGGAGAGGGATGGGTGGTGGTTTTTGTTTCCGGGGCCGGATCACGTCGGCGTCGAGATGTGTCCGTGCTCATCCGAGAGGCGCGAATTGATGCACCAACCTCCACCTAGCCTAGCTCCACTTTGATGGCCGATGCCGAGAGCGCGCACTGGAAATGCACGTACGCACGCAGCGCGGCGCGGGAACATTTCTCTGCCATTCCGCTGGACATGCACCCATGCCCATTCCACTGCCCGTGATGACCATCATGAACAGAACTTCTACCGCTCCTTTGCATCCTCTTCTTGGATCTCCTTCTAAATCTGATAGGGAGGCAAGAATAAATGGGAAGCGGCATCTGGTCGGTCTTACCATTACTCCATTAGGCTACCATTAGATGGCTAGCTGCAGTGGAGCCATATGAGTGTGCATGGAAATGTAGTTCTGGTTGCACTGGCTCGATCTGCGCTCTTCACTCGCCGGCCCCGTGCTACTTACTCGAAGGTTGTTGTGAAGGCCGGGGACCAGCAGATCGATCTTCCTAGTCCAACCCCTCTCCTACCGAGCGATCTATCTGTGCATCATTCAACTGTTGGTCGTGTATTAATGGCTAATGTAATGTGTAGTCAACACTTTTGAATGATTAAGCAGAGGCGTTAATCTGCTGTGTGCGGTGCATTGCATCTGTGTGAGGCGACTAACACGCAGCAGGTGGTCCAAGAGCAGACTAATTGCATCGTCCCTGCAAGTTGGTAATCGGTCAAACATCCTTGGAAGGTTGACTCAAAAAATGATTGTTAGAGCAACTCTAACCGGCTGACCCAAATGGACTGTAAATTTGTCTGCCTTTTATCCGTTTTAATCGGCCCGGCGGACACCCATATCCGTTTTCGCGTTTGAGTCAGTGATTATGCCAACGCTAGCCCGTCCCAATTTTAAGGCCGCGCGAAAAAAATACCGCAAATATTTTGAAAATATAAAACGCTAATTAAACATTAATGGCGGCCAGAAAGGCCGGCGAGAGTCCACACGTCCACTTTACATTAAGTAAAAATATTTAACAAAACTAAAAACTAGGAGGAGGCGCGCTGCCCTAGGCATTCTCGTCGTCGTCGTCGGGGTCGGTGAGGCCGATGAGCGTCGGTGTCGGGCCAGCCCAGGGGAACGCCGTCTCCCAGGCTGTGGCGACGTCCTCCGCCGCTAGCTGTGCCGCCGCCGGCTACGCTGGCCCACCGCGGGCACGACGCTCCTCCTCTGCGTCGCGCTCCAACTGCTCGAGCCGCTCGCCCTCACGGCGCTCCTCCGCCAGCTTGCGCTATCGCCATTGCTCCAGGTAGATGCGCCTGCACCGGCGTTGCTCCAAGCCAGACGGGGGGCGCGCTGACCCACTCACGCACGTACCCGTGCCATGTGTAGTGCTCGGGTTTGACGGGATCAGCGCCGGCTCGGCCTTGACAGGGGACGGAGGCACGACACAGTCGCTGGCAGCGGAGAGCTTCATGGCCTCTGACATCCGCGCCTGGTACGTCGGCTCCTCCTCCTTGCGTAGCTCCTCGTCCTCGCTTTCACGAAGGGCAGCCGCCAGCACCGCCTAGTAGGCGGCCTCCGCCTCCGGGTCCTCGTCGCGCACGATGAGGGGTGGGTCCTCGTCGCGCACGATGAGGGGTGGCGGGGTGCCAGCCTGCACATTGCGGACGCCGCGCCGACGGTACTCCTCGTGCTCGAACGCGAACCAAACCTCCCACTTGGGAGAGTCTGATGCGTAGGCGGGATTGAGGCGCTGCTCTAGCGCCAGCTACTGCCGCCGGCACCGCACCTCCTCTACGTGCGCCCGCGCCGACCGCGGCACCGCTGACACTGGGATCCTCTCCGGATCCAAGTGCCAGTCATGTGGCAGCGTGACGTCGAGGTAGGGGAAGGGGATGCGGCGCTCCCAGTGCCACTTCGCTTGGTGCAGTGGGACGCTAATGCGCTGCCGAGGCCGGAGGGAAGACGCCAGTGGAGGCGGGGGAGCGCACACGAGGGGCTGGCGGGGGCCTTGCCCTTGTTCTTGCCAGAGAAGAAGCACATGGTGGCTAGGGTTGTCGCCGACGGGGGAGCAAAGGGGTGGCTGTATGGGGACGGGCATCTGGAAGAGGGTGAGGACCCCTCTCCCCGCACGCTCGGATTAAAAAAGGCCGTCCGCCGTCATTGACACGTGGGTCCGCGGTCAGCGGCGTCATTAATAAAGACACGAGAGGTAGTTGACTGCCTGCCATGTGGGGTCACGACGGACATCGAGAGGACACGCGACGCCTTCGCTTCGCTTCCGCCCCGACGCATTTCAGGCCCCATTTTGAGCCGGAAATGGGTCCGCGCGGACGCGAAGCGAACGCCTTTTGCAAATGGGTTGATGTGTTGGGCCATCACATTTGTCCGCGACAACCCAAACTGACGGCGGCGGACGAAATGAGTCACCACGTTAGAGTTGCTCTTACTACCTCAGCCGGTCTTACTAGTCTCCTCGTATTTTGGATAATATTTTGACTATGGCTCTAACTAATAAAATATATCCCACAAAAGAAACTAATAAAAAATAAATTATATGTAATGAAAACAATATCATTGATATTAAAATTTTGATTGTGATGATATTTTTTGACCATATTTTTTCTGACATGCATTAATTTTTTCCTAGTCAAAGATGTCGTCATATTTTTTCAAGCTTTATCATGTGGTACTTAATTGGTACCCTCTCCGGTCCTTTTTACTCTGCATATAAGAATTGTCTGAAGTCAAACTTCGTAAAGTTTGATCATATTTATATAAAAAATATTAACATCTACAATGCTAAATTTATACAATATGAGAACTAAAGTCATGACACATCTAACATTGTTGATTTCACATTTTAAATGTTAGTATTTTTATCTGTAAACTTAGTCAAAATTTATGAGGCTTGACTTCAGACAAATTTTATATACGAACTAAAAAGGATCGGAAGGAGTATTTGAACTATGATTTCCAAAGACGGAAGTGAGAAAATGGTTGTAAGCATACATACTATGATGACATGTCAGATCTGTTGCGGCGTAGGTATCAGAGTCTAGGGTACGTACATGTTTGAACTTAGAAATATCGATGTTATCCATGTGCCGGTCTTTTGCCTCGGCAAGCAACACACGTGCCAGTTCGCCTGGTGCACTGGGACGCTAATGCGCCGCCGAGACCGGAGGGAAGACGCCAGTGAAGGCGGGGGAGCGCACGCGAAGGGCTGGCGGGGGCTTTGCCCTTGTTCTTGCCAGAGAAGAAGCACATGGTGGCTAGGGTTGTCGCCGACGGGGGAGCAGAGGGGTGGCTGTATGGGGACGGGCATCTGGAAGAGGATGAGGACCCCTCTTCCCGCACGCTCAGATTAAAAAAGACTGCCCGCCGTCACTGACACGTGGGTCCGCGGTCAGCGGCGTCATTAATAAAGACACGGGAGGTAGTTGACTGCCCGCCATGTGGGGCCACGACGGACACTGAGAGGACACACGACGCCTCCGCTTCGCTTCCGCCCCGACGCATTTCTGGCCCCATTTTGAACCGGAAATGGGTCCGGGCGGACGCGAAGCGAACGCCTTTTGGAAATGGGTCGACGTGTTGGGTCATCACTTTTGTCCGCGACGACCCAAATTGATGGTGGCGGACGAAATGGGTCGCCACGTTGGAGTTGCTCTTACTACCTCAGCCGGCCTTACTAGTCTCCTCGTATTTTGAATAATATTTTGACTATGGCTCTAACTAGCTTCAAATATATCCCACAAAAGAAACTAATAAAAAATAAATTATATGTAACGAAAAAAATATCATTGATATTAAAATTTTGATTGTGATGATATTTTTGACCATATTTTTTGTGACATGCATTAATTTTTTGCTAGTCAAAGATGTCGTCATATTTTTTCAAGCTTTATCATGTGGTACTTAATTGGTACTTCCTCCGGTCCTTTTTACTCTGCATATAAAATTGTCTGAAGTCAAACTTCATAAAGTTTGACCATATTTATATAAAAAATATTAACATCTACAATGCTAAATTTATACAATATGAGAACTAAAGTCATGACACATCTAATGTTGTTAATTTCACATTCTAAATGTTAGTATTTCTATCTGTAAACCTAGTCAAAGTTTATGAGGCTTGACTTCAGACAAATTTTATATGCGAACTAAAAAGAACCGGAGGGAGTATTTGAACTATGATTTCCAAAGAAGGAAGTGAGAAAATGGCTGTAAACATACATACTATGATGAAATGTCGGATCTGTTGCGGCGTAGGTATCAGAGTCTAGGGTACGTACATGTTTGAACTTAGAAATATCGATGTTATCCATGTGCCGGTCTTTTGCCTCGGCAAGCAACACGCGTGCTGCCGACCTCTCGTATTAATAACTTCGTGCGGACATTTCTCTCCGGTGCGGCGGTGCCGAGCAGCTGGATCATTGCACCTCCAGGATGGGGCGCGAGTAGTGCAACGGAGACTTGGTGACTGTTGAGCGCCGGCCGCGTCCCGCGATTACATCAACAGAGACATTCGAACGTAGAATACACCATTGACAAAATGTTAAGGTGGTGGATGCTAGGCACCGGCCAACCAGAACTTGAGAGTCGCCTTTTCCGGAGCTGGTGAGGACGTGAGGTGAGTCGATCGCATGCAAATTCTTCTTTTTGCACTTCGCGCCTGATAACAGTCAAGAATGGCATCAATGGAGTAACCCTAACCTACACGATCAACGAGCTACAGTTCGCTGAGGTGGTCCAAGAAGCGATGGCATTTACGGATCTGAGAGAGACGGTCGCACTCGCATCATGGCATCGATCGCCACCTTGCTAGACGGGGCTGCCGATGCTAGATTCTATCCAGCTAGGCGAGAAAGATAGATCGACCACCTGTACACCCCACTGGACGACGGAGGGGTCGGTCGAACCGGTGGCCTGGCCGCGAGCGCATGCGGCATGCTTCATGTTTAGTCGCCGGAGTGGTCCTCGGTCGATCGCTTCCTCGCCGGCGTCTGCGTATGCACAACGCACTTGTACGCGGCTCGTCGTGTCGGTGCCCGCCGTCAGGCGTGATGGAGATCAAGGCAGGGGCTGCTGCTAATTTCTGTTACTGGGGAGTACGTACGGCTGCACCGTGTCAAATTTATTCTCCATGTTGGAACTCGGAATTCGGAATATGGACATTTATATTTGGTGCTCATGCATTCTATACCATTTTTTCCCAGGATTATGCGCATTCCATACAGGCGCTTCCAACTTGGCGGTTCAGGCGTTCGTTATAGGCCATTTTGCTAACGGACGCATGAGACGCAGACCCCCTCCCGGACCCCCTCCCGCTTTGCGGCGAGTCAAACTCTTGACCTCCATGTACGCAGTAGCCTGTAGTAACCAGCTAGGTCACAACGCCTCTTATGATTACTTCTCCCTTTTCCTCTTGCTCTTACTTTATTTTGAGGAAATGCCACCATGGCTGTTTATATTTCATGGGTAAATAAGGATGCATCGTTTGAGAGTACATCTACTAAGAACTATGGAGGCTCCGACTTCCAAACAATAGTTTGAGAGTTCTCCAAGTTCCTAGACAACACATCTGCCGTCATATTGGCCTCCCTAGAACAATGATTAAAAACTATAGAAGAAAAATTATGAGCTAAAAAGGAGCACTCTTCATAGATGGACGCTGCAGGGCCTAACGAATTCCCATCGTTATGCATCACATCAATAACCTCCGAGCAATCTGCCTCTACATGAATTCTATTGCTGCCCATCTCGTTAGCAAGGAGACCATCTCTCATGCCATGAGCTTCTGCTGTCGTCATGTCCTCAACAAAAGGGATATCACTGTATCAGGCAGCCAAGAATGTGTCCGTGTCATCACACAAGATAGCTCAAGTGCTTCCTAAACTGCCCTCATAGTCAAAACTTTCATCAATGTTGAGCTTCACCATACCCTCCGACGGCTTCTGCCACCCATGCCTCTTGATTTTTGCTTTCCTAACCCTAGCTCTTGTGTAAGTTTTTGGTTAGTGTTGCTATGGCCTGCGCCAATCTTGCTGGGTCTTGCAAAATCTGTTCATGAGTGAATCGGCGACTTTCCCACCAGATGTACCAAACAGCCGTCACCGGAAGATCATTATGCTGCACACCTCCCACTCCTGACTGTAAAGAATTTTGTGAAAGAAGAAGATCGGCCAGAATCGCTCCTCCCTCCCTTTCAGTTGTACAAACCTCACTGATCAAAGAATCCAGACCAAGTATACGCCACACTTCTTGCACCCGTGTGTATTGGAATAAAGCATGTTTTATACTCTCACAATCAAAGGTGCGCAGTGGGCATTGTGTAACGCCCCGGATACGACTTTCCATATTTGTACTTTGACTCTTGTCATTTTCAGCTTTAAGTTATGAGATTCGTGGTTGGGTTTTTGTCTTTGTTTTTGCATTTTGTCCATGTAATGCATTTCATATCATGCCATCATATGCATCTCATTTGCATACGTATTCGTCTCATGCATCCGAGCATTTTCCTCGTTTTCCGTTTTGTAATCCGACACTCCTTCGTCCTTCGTCGCCTCCTTTTATCTCTTTTCGTGAGCGGGTGTTAAACTTTCTCGAAATGGACCGAGATTTCTCAAGCGGCCTTGGTACACCACCGGTAGACCGCCTATCAAGTTTCGTGTCATTTGGAGTTCGTTTGATACTCCAACGGTTAACCGGGGAACCATAAAGGCCTCGTGTGTGTTGCAGGCCAACACCCCTCCAAAATGGCCCAATAACCCATCCAAACCCCTCCATCCTCTCGGTCGTTCGATCACGATCCGTGGCCGAAAACCACACTTCATTTGGACTCTCCTAGCTCCCTCTACTTATATATATGTGATCCCCTCTAAATTTTCGCGGATGAACCCTAACCTCCTCCTCCTCCGCGCGTCTGGACACGTCCGCCCCGCCGTCCGGCAAATCGCAGGCCGCCACCTGTCCACGCCGTCCCCGCCGCCGCGCCTCACCCGTCGGCCCGCCGGGGCCCGCGCGGGGCCCTCCGGGCCCGGTTGCCGTCGCCCATCGCCCGACCCGCTCCTCCACGCCCGCACGCCTCCAGCCGCCGGTCGCCGTCGCCCGGCTCGTGTCACCGCTCGCCGGCGCGCTGCTCGCCAGCCCCGTGCCTTGCCGCCCGCGCTCGCCATGCGCCGCAGCTTCGCCGCCGCACCTCGGTCTTCGTCTGCGTGCAACCGCTGCCGCTTCGTCCTCCCGCCGATCGGCGACCTCGCCGGAGCCGCAGCTCTCGCCGGCGTCCTCCTCCGTCGCCGGATCTGGGGGTGGACCAGATCCACCACCTCCTCCAACCAAACACGCCCGCGTCTTGGACCGCTCCATCCCGATCCCCTTCGTCCAACTTTTCGGAGGGTATATTTTCCACCAAGTCCCAGATCTGTAATGTTTCATGTCCCTGTTCATCATGCATAACTCCTCATTCGTAGATCCGTTTTGCATGCATGATATACCAAATTGTTCATCATGATGTGCTCTTCATTTTGTTCCATTGTGCCATGCTCGTTTGAGTCCATCTCGATGCCTAAATGGTTGATGCAAAAATGCTATAAAATGTTAGTTCCTGTTACTTAGCAGATTATGAGCATTTGTCATTTTTGTTGCATTTGATGTGTGCATCTTATGGGCATGAGCTCTACATGTGTTTTGGGCTATGCCATGCCATCTTTACATAGGTGTATGCCATGTATTTTTGTGATCAATGTCGTGACTAGAATAAGCATGCAAAGTAGCTCTCCTGATATTGCTGATTTCAGGGACTTAGAATTTCACTAAGTCATTTCCCTGCTGTTATATTTATGCCATGAGTTCATGTAGAGCTACAGAGAGATCCATACTTCTTTTGAGTATGTTCAGTAAGGATGATTTGGATATATGGTTGTGCTCTATCCATCCATGCCCCTGTTTGTATTTATGGAGTGCCTAGCATGACTCAATCTTGCTCTACTTTTGCTATAAAATGTTCATGGCAGATTTTTTTACGTGTTAATCAATTTTGCCAAGGTTGTTGTAGTTGATCCATGCATGCTATGAGATTGTTCTTGCTTTATTTAGTTTCTTGAATATGTCTTATTGCTGGTAGTATGCTTAGTTTGTCATGCAATGCCTTGTGGTTAGTGAATCGAGCTCGCAAAGAGGCCTTCGTAACTCTGTTTTTGTCATGTCCAGTTTTCTGCTAAGTCTGAATCTGTTAACGAAACTTGCTATGTTTACATGGGTGCCATCATATCTTCTGATCCTTTTTGGCTTATGGTCAGTAAGGGAATTTTGTGCTATGCTTTGAGTAGATTCATGCCATGCTTTGTATTGCTATAATCTGATCCTGTAGCATGTTGTTATCTTGGTCTAAACATTGCTTCCTGATGTTAATTCCTGGCATGTTAGTATTTTCACCAAGTCTGTGATGCTGATATCTTTTGCCCTTTTGTCATGCTTGTTTGAACCTGCTCTTGTGTGATTTAGCCGTAGCTCAGTGTTCATCTTTTGTCAAGCATCTTGATTAGACCACTGTCATGTGCTTTGTTGCTATGTTGGAGTGCAGTAGCTTAGTTTCTTGTTGCATTCTAGATGTCATCGTGCTGTTAATCGCAGAATTGTGCCATTCTTGTTTTGCTTGCCATTTGCAAACCGTGCATCTGATTCCGGTGATCTTTATATCGATTTCGACTGAAATCAACTCATCTTTCCAGCGGTGCACTTGGTTTGCCAAGTTGATGCCTTGAGCAATCTTTTCCTTCCGGAGCACGCAGATACATTGCATATCACATCCCGCATGTCATGCCATGTTTTGCATCATGTTGTTTGTGCATTGCACCGTGGTTGATTATTGTTTCCTTTGCTTGTGTTCCTGCCTTGGGTAGAGCCGGGAGACGAGTTCGTGATCGAGAAACCCGTTGAGTACGCTTACGAGGATCAAGCTTACGTCAACTCGGAGAACTTTGCAGCCAAGATGACCATACCCTTGAAATCACTTCTATCTTTGCTTGCTAGTTGTTCGCTCTATTGCTATGCCACGATACCTACCACTTGCTATATCATGCCTCCCATATTGCCATGTCAAACCTCTAACCCACCTTGTCCTAGCAAACCGTTGTTTGGCTATGTTACCGCTTTGCTCAGCCCCTCTTATAGTGTTGCTAGTTGCAGGTGAAGATGGAGTTTGTTCCTTGTTGAAACATGTTTATTGTTGGGATATCATTATTATATCTTGTTTACTTTAATGCATCTATATACTTGGTAAAGGGTAGAAGGCTCGGCCTTATGCCTGGTGTTTTGTTCCACTCTTGCCGCCCTAGTTTCCGTCATACCAGTGTTATGTTCCTTGATTTTGCGTTCCTTACGCGGTTGGGTTATAATGGGAACCCCTCGACAGTTCGCCTTGAATAAAACTCCTCCAGCAAGGTCCAACCTTGGTTTTACCATTTGCCACCTAAGCCTTTTTCCCTTGGGTTCTGCAGACTCAAGGGTCATCTTTATTTT
>NC_041384.1:483005806-483012866 GCF_002162155.2 Triticum dicoccoides | reverse complement strand
CTCCTCTGTGTGTTGGTCCGAAATGAGTAGACTGCGGGGCCACCTCGGGGCAACTTGAGGTTTGGTTTTACTCGTAGGATGTCTCATCCGGTGTGCCCTAAGAACGAGATACGTGCGACTCCTATCGGGATTTGTCGGCACATCGGGCGGCTTTGCTGGTCTTGTTTTACCATTGTCATAATGTCTTGTAACCGGGATTCCGAGTCTGATCGGGTCGTCCTAGGAGAAGGAATATCCTTCGTTGACCGTGAGAGCTTGTGATGGGCTAAGTTGGGACACCCATGCAGGGTTTTGAACTTCCAAAAGCCGTACCCACGGTTATGGGCAGATGGGAATTTGTTAATATCCGGTTGTAGAAAACTTGAAACTTAACTTAATTAAAATGAATCAACCGCGTGTGTAGCCGTGATGGTCTCTTTTCGGTGGAGTCCGAGAAGAGAACACGGTCTCGTGTTAAGCTTGAACGTAAGTAGTTTCAGGATCACTTCTTGATCTTTGTAGCTTCTCGACCGTGATTTGCTTCTCTTCTCGCTCTCATTTGCGTAAGTTAGCCACCATATATGCTAGTGCTTGTTGCAGCTCCACCTCACTACCTTTTTCTACCCATAAGCTTAAATAGTCTTGATCGCGACAGTGTGAGATTGCTGAGTCCCCGTGACTCACAGATTACTTCCAAACAGTTTGCAGGTGTCGATGATACTAGCGCAGGTGACGCAACCGAGCTCAAGAGGGAGCTCGATGAAGACCTTTTCGATGTTGTGTTTTGTTTCCTTTTGATCAGTAGCGGAGCCTAGTTGGGACAATCGGGGATCTAGCATTAGGGGTTGTCTTCTTTTATTTTAGTTCCGTATTCGGACCTTGATTGTATTCTGGTTGATGTAATGCTATATTCATGTATTGTGTGAAGTGGCGATTGTAAGCCAACTCTTTATCCCTTTCATATTCAGTACATGGGATGTGTAAAGATTACCCCTCTTGCGACATGCCTACTATGCGGTTATGCCTCTAAGTCGTGCTCCGACACATGGGAGATATAGCCGCATTGTGGGTATTACAAGTTGGTAATCAGAGCCTTCCCCGACTTAGGAGCCCCCTGCTTGATCGAATCTTTGGCGTTGTTGAGTCTAGAAAAATGTTTTGAGTCTTATAGGATTATATATATCGGAGAGTAGGATTCTTTTTACTCCTCATTCCCTTCGTCGCTCTAGTGAGGCCTCCTGGCGTAGATTTTTGACTCTTCTCTTCTCAAATTTCACAAAAAAAATTAGGATCACGCGGGTATCTTGGAATCATTCTGATGGTTTTGTGACGAGAACATTGTTCTTGGTGCCTCCTGACATTTAGGGGTTGTGGCAGTGTCCCGGGGAGTTGAGCTCCGAGATGTTGTCGTCACAATTTTATCGCTGCAGTTCTGGAATACTTGAGTTTCGCCGACATCGAAAATCTCTTTTATGCGGTTGTTGGTGAGATAACCTCGACGCCACCCAATACTGGGGCGGGAGTTCGGGAGTATTGCCATAACTCGTATAATGAATGCTTTTCAAAGATTGAGGTAAATGATTTCCGAAGGTTTCTTGGTTATGTCTTGAAGGATGGATACAGCTGGATGTAGAATTTGCTAGTTTTGGGTGAGATATTATGCTTCCCCTATATCCCCAACACCTGATTGCATAACCAGAAAGTTTCGGGAGTTTATAAGTGGGAATTCAAGTAGCTCCTAGAATATCTTTCCAACAAACACATGATACGATATGGGATCTATCATATGTTTGTTCCGGCTTATTCTGCAAGACAATCCTTTGTTTTGTTTTTTTGTGGTATTCGAGTTGCTTCAATGTCAAGTGTTGATTCCATACCTTTCCTAAGCGGTGTTCTCATACTCCTATGTGAATACCAATCCTTCTTGATCTTCGAGTTTGCCATCTCAATTTCATCTGAACCGGTGTGTCTCTCTTCAAGTGGATCCGATCTTTTTCAACATCCACAAGATCAACTCAAGTCTTCTCAACGTTGTTTTTTTCATCCGCCCAAGTTGCCTTTGTTTTCCCGCCCTCCCACCCTTTTTCTTCAAGGACTCAGATTTCTTAATCAAGTATCCATCTTATTGATGTGAAGTCTCTCCATTTTTTTCGTCAATGTTCTTATCCGGTGATTCTCAGGAAGATTCTAATGAGGCTTCTAGTTCATCATTCTTCGTTCTTTTTTCTTCTCCGGTGTTTTCAATTCAAGCTTTGTTGATCACATCCTTTTCCTCTTTTCAAATGCTTTCCCATGCCGGTGCACCTCATAACCATTCCCCGCTTGCTATTCAATTGTTCCGGAGTACTGAAGATATCTCAGAAGACTCACGGTTACATTCTCGATCCATTCAAGTTATTTTGAGGTTGTTATCTCATTCAATCCATTTAATTCAACCGGTGCGATCTCTCTTCAAAATCATTCCAAAGGTGTTTCTTTTGAGTGGGCCCTAACCCGCAGGTCTTTTCCCAGGATCTTACGTGACTCTTCTAATCTTCCTGTAGTTACTCTCAAATTATTTTCCAAGTTTGACGTAAGAATGAATTATCATCAGTCATATGTATTTCTCCAAGATCGGTTAAATTCTTTTCATCGTTGGCTCAACCTCTTCGCTTTTGATTCTTCCGGAGTGTCTAAATAATTCATGGTGGTGTTTCTTGTCGTAATTCTCAGATTTTGAAGAGAGAAGAAGAGTTTTCCTCCATATCTTGCTCCATTCTCTTCAAGATTCATGGCTCTAGCTTCGTGCTATCCTCTCATAATTGTTTTTGATTGTGAGAATTCTTTTCACCCATCCGGAGCAATTCAGGAGTCTTTTTAGTTTGATTCTTTGAAGCCCATCATCTCATAATTATTCATTCTCAGCTTTCAACTCCCATTCTCTAAATCTTACCGGTGCATCGCTCAAGTACTCTCTAGTCAGTTCATGATCTATTCGTTCTCATGATTCAAATTCCCCCAAGTATCTTCCCTCATTTTCTAATTCTTCCATGTGTTCCTTTATCTTTTCTTTGTTCATTTTGAATTCTTATGGCGGTTTGTTCAAGATTCCTCCTTCTATGTTATCACACTAATTCATTTGTTCTTCCCAAACCCGACTGGTGATTCGTTGAAGACCTTCTCAAGTTTGCGCTATATTTATCTTAATCTTTTCCATGAGAATAAGTTGTATGCAATCCGTTGTTTGTCATCAATTTAATTGACGAAGGGTAAGCATAATGTAATTCTTATTCTTGTTTCATCCAAGTGATTAATTCCTTATTTCGGAGGCTCGTTGAATTCTCGGTTTAAATTGTTTCATCTTTTCTTTTTCTGGAGTTCCATGTTTTCTGCATTATATCATCACGAAGATCCATCTAAATCATTGCAAGGCTTCACCTTGTGTTTTCAATTTCTCTTCCTTCCTGCCATTTCTTTTGTTACCGGAGTTCTTCATGGAGGCTCTACATGATGGTTCATCAAGGATTTAATTCCTTCTCGAAGTGTTCATTGAGATTCTTTTTAGAGGAGCTCAAGTTTTCTTCATCTTGCAATCCGGAGTGCAATTGTTCTCCCTTATCTTTTCAGGTGGTAATATATCATTCTTCATTCACAAGAATGAGATATTTTAAACCCATCATTTTCTCTTCGTTCAGGAGATGCTTTGCAACCCATCAACCTCTTCATTGGAGTTATCTTGGGTTATATTTCACCTAAAGCCTTCCCTAAGGAATGTTGCTTGTTGTGGTGTCTATCAATGATCCAAGTTTTTCTCCTATTCCATCAGCGGAAGAAGTTTTTCATCTCCTCGTCGATCTGAAGCAAGCAATTGTTTCCGTTTGTGGCAGGTTGTCACCTCATAATTTTGAGATGTATTCTATAAGTCCATATCAAGCTTATCCTTTTCGGTTGGTTTTCCAACAACTCCGTTATAACTTTCTTGGAAGGGTGATCTTCAAGCTCACTTTTGGCATAAGTTGACCGTTTCCTCTCCATCCTTTCATTTCAATGATCTATATTCTTTATTCTTACGGAGGCATTGTGATGTTGCTCTCTTCACTCATCATCTCGAAGTATGAGGATCATTTTTTCTTTTCATGCTTATCCATTTAACCGGAGTGTTGTGCCCTCTGCTCAAGTTCTTTTCGCCTCATCAAGTCTTGCATCTCTTTTCAACCGGAGTGCTGTCCGAATTTGTTCTTCCTTGTTTCTCTTTTCTAACGGAGTGTTTTCAACTTTGTTCATCTTCGTTACATTCTTTATTTCAATTTGTTCAACCTCTCAAGGTTCATTGGTTTCACTCGTTTGTCGAAGAAGCAACTTATTTTAACCTCTTCTCTTTCTCTTTTGTTTTCCCTCCAGTGCCATTCTAGATCTCGATATGAGATCCTCTCGTAGTGGTGGAGTGTTGTAACGTCCCGGATATGACTTTCCATATTTGTACTCCAACTCTTCCCATTTTCGGCTCTAAGTTATGAGATTCGTGGTTGGGTTCTTGTCTTTGTTTTTGCATTTTGTCCATGTAATGCATTTCATATCATGCCATCATGTGCATCTCATTTGCATACGTGTTCGTCTCATACATCCGAGCATTTTCCCCGTTGTCTGTTTTGCAATCCGACAATCCTTCGTCCTCCGACGCCTCCTTTTGTCTCTTTTCGTGAGCGAGTGTTAAACTTTCTCGGAATAGACCGAGATTTGCCAAGCGGCCTTGGTACACCACCGGTAGACCGCCTGTCAAGTTTCGTGCCATTTGGAGTTTGTTTGATACTCCAACGGTTAACCGGGGAACCGTAAAGGCCTCGTGTGTGTTGCAGCCCAACACCCCTCCAAAGTGGCCCAATAACCCATCTAAACCCATCCATCCTCTCGGTCGTTCGGTCACGATCGCGTGGCCGAAAACCGCACTCCATTTGGACTCTCCTAGCTCCCTCTACCTATATATATATGTGATCCCCTCCAAATTTTCGCGGATGAACCCTAACCTCCTCCTCCTCCGCGCGTCCGGATGCGTCCGTGCTGTGCCGGACACGTCCGCCCGCCGCCTGGCAAATCGCTTCATTTTGTTCCATTGTGCCATGCTCGTTTGAGTCCATCTCGATGCCTAAATGGTTGATGCAAGAATGCTATAAAATGTTAGTTCCTGTTACTTAGCAGATTATGAGCATTTGTCATTTTTGTTGCATTTGATGTGTGTATCTTATGGGCATGAGCTCTACATGTGTTTTGGGCTATGTTGTGCCATCTTTACAGGGGTGTATGCCATGTATTTTTATGATCAATGTGATGACTAGCACAAGCATGCAAAGTAACTCTCGTGATATTGCTGATTTCAGGGACTTAGAATTTCAGTAAGTCATTTCCCTGCTGTTATTTTTATTCCATGAGTTCATGTTGTTATAGAGAGATCCATGCTTCTTTTGAGTATGTTCAGTAAGGATGATTTGGACATATGGTTGTGCTCTATCCAGCCATGCCCCTGTTTGCATTTATGGGATGCCCTAGAATGACTCAATCTTGCTCTACTTTTGCTATAAAATGTTCCTGCCAGACTGTTTACGTGTTAATCAATTTTCCCAAGGTTGTTGTAATTGATCCATGCATGCTATGATATTGTTCTTGCTTTGTTTAGCTTCTTGAACATGTCTTCTTGTTGGTAGTATGCTTAGTTTGTCATGCAATTCCTTGTGGTGAGTGAATCGAGCTCGCAAAGAGGCCTTCGTAACTCTATTTTTTTCATGTCCAGTTTTCTGCTAAGTCTGAATCTGTTACCGAAACTTGCTATGTTTACATGGGTGCCATCATATCTTTTGATCCTTTTTGGCTTATGGTCAGTAAGGGACTTTTGTGTTATGCTTTGAGTAGATTCATGTCATGCCTTGTATTGCTATGATCTGATCCTGTAGCATGTTGTTATCTTGGTCTAAACATTGCTTCCTAATGTTAATTCCTGTCATGTTAGTATTTTCACTAAGTGTGTGATGCTGATATCTTTTGCCCTTTTGCCATGCTTTTTTGAACCTGCTCTTGTGAGATTTAGCCGTAGCTCAGTGTTCATCTTTTGTCAAGCATCTTGATTAGATCACTGCCATGTGCTTTGTTGCTATGTTGGAGTGCAGTAGCTTACTTTCTTGTTGCATTCTAGATGGCATCGTGCTGTTAATCGCAGAATTGTGACATTCTTGTTTTGCTTGCCATTTGCAAACCGTGCATCCGATTCCGGTGATCTTTATATCGATTTCGGCCGAAATCAACTCATCTTTCCAGCGGCGCACTTGGTTTGCCAATTTGATGCCTTGATCAATCTTTTCCTTCCGGAGTACGCATATGCATTGCATATCACACCCCGCATGTCATGCCATGTTTTGCATCATGTTGTTTGTGCATTGCACCGTGGTTGATTGTTGTTTCCTTTGCTTGTGTTCCTGCCTTGGGTAGAGCCGGGAGACGAGTTCATGATCGAGAAACCCGTTGAGTACGCTTACGAGGATCAAGCTTACGTCAACTCGGAGAACTTTGCAGGCAAGATGACCATACCCTCGAAATCACTTCTATCTTTGCTTGCTAGTTATTCGCTCTATTACTATGCCGCTATACCTACCACTTGCTATATCATGTCTCCCATATTGCCATGTCAAACCTCTAACCCACCTTGTCCTAGCAAACCGTTGTTTGGCTATGTTACCGCTTTGCTCAGCCCCTCTTATAGTGTTGCTAGTTGCAGGTGAAGATGTTCCTTGTTGGAACATGTTTATTGTTGGGATATAATTATTATATCTTGTTTACTTTAATGCATCTATATACTTGGTAAAGGGTGGAAGGCTCGGCCTTATGCCTGGTGTTTTGTTCCACTCTTGCCGCCCTAGTTTTCGTCATGCTGGTGTTATGTTCCTTGATTTTGCATTCCTTACGCGGTTGGGTTATAATGGGAACCCCTCGACAGTTCGCCTTGAATAAAACTCCTCCAGCAAGGCCCAACCTTGGTTTTACCATTTGCCACCTAAGCCTTTTTCCCTTGGGTTCTGCAGACTCAAGGGTCATCTTTATTTTAACCCCCCCCCCC